>NC_089743.1:24548697-24608697 GCF_040412425.1 Macrobrachium rosenbergii | reverse complement strand
AGAGGGCTAATATCAGTTTAAGGACAGTCAGTCGTGCTTGCGAATAACTATCACTGTTTATGCGAAAATACACACACATACAGATGTTTTCTTTTAAAGATACAACCTCGGTACGATTCTGGATGTACTGTTTTCTGGATAACTGAATGACATTGAAGCACCAAGAAAAAATGTCAGAATAAGCAGAGGAGAAAGTAGCGAAACCAAAATAACGCGTGAAAGCGAATGCAAGCGTTTGGTGAAGAATAAGATAACGACAAGAGAAAGCTGGGGGTGAAATAATGAGGAATGTATAAAAGAAAGTAAAGACAGCGCCACGAGAGACTGCACAGTGCACACAGTTTGAAAGGTTTAAATAAAGTTAGAAAAAACAAAACATTCGAGTGGCGGGAGCTCACCAACTAAAAGGCAGTGAAAGCTACTCGATTCTGAAAAGGGACTCCACCTCAAAGACTAAGGAGGTTTTATTTTAACTGGAAATTCCTTGGCATCTCTCAAAATCAACACACACACAACAATGTCGATGACAATTGTGCATTACGACTCACAACAGTGGGGGAAATGGATGGCTGTTGTCAAGTTCAGGGAATGAGAGAGAGAAAGGGGATGAGAGAGAGAGAGAAAGGGAATCCACATTCACCTGCAACAGGCTAAGTTACTCCACCACTGAGCACCCTGTCCCCAGCAGTAACCCTCCAATACTCACTTAGGGGGAACAGCTCCCACTATTAGACTGGAGGCCATGCGTTGATGGTCACCTGCCCTAGCCAATTCCTGAGGCCATTTCAAAAGGGCGAATTCCTTTTTGCAATTATGTTACCCCGCACTTGTCAGTGTAACCAGAAATTATCGATTAACACCTGCCTGTATTTAACGCCCTCTGTAGCCTGCTACCAGCACGATAACAAATGCATTAAGTATTTAGAACTGAATATGCCTGTAAACAGAAATGCCGTCATTTCACAAACTTGAAATCACTCTCAGTTATTGTGACGTGACGATATTTCTGTTTATAATTGTACTCAATATTAGTAGTAGTAGTTCTAAATACAGACAGTGAAATTATGCATTGGAAAGTTTGTTTTAGTGGTATATTTAACCAGCTGATCCAACTGTGATCTCTGTAGTGTTTATGGCGTTTTACCCATTAAGGTTTGTCTCCTAATCATTTAAAAGACAATTGGTTTCAAGTATTTAAAAGCACGGGTGTCAGAATTGTAAACATTACATTTATCTACGTAATTGGTAAATCAATGAATACAAAATGAAGTATGGTTGATATTTTGTATTTGTGTGGGGAGAGGGAGAGAGAAAGAGAGAATCATGATGACGAGAGGGTTCAAGTGAAATTACGAAATCCCACAGTAATTATATGAAAGTACTCCTTTGGACTCGGAACCTGGCATCGCGTCTCAGGGACGCCGCTTTCAGTGACGAACTGATCCTTCAGGGCATCCATCCACTGGGTGCCAGAAGGGCTCCAGGGAAGGAAAGGACGATTGCCCGAAAAAGAAAGAACAATGCCTCTTGAGGTCTGTCCATTCACCATCTCTCTGTCTCCTTTGGGCCTCATTATACGCTTTGCACTGGGTGAAAAACGAACCATTCCCTTCGCGGTTTTTCCTGTAAGTTGGGTCATATCTGGGCCGTAGTTATAATAGCTTTTGCCGCTGGTAGTTCTTGTTTACAGACCTTTTTTCGGGGTAGCCAGTGTCCTTTTGCTGCACATGTGCTCAACGATTGTTTATTATTTAGCATGATTTTTTTTTATCAATTTCATGTCTTTTAGCTCTCTCTCTCTCTCTCCCTCTCTCTCTCATATATATATATATATATATATATATATATATATATATATATATATATATATATATATGTGTGTGTGTGTGTGTGTGTGTGTGTGTGTGTGTTTGTGCAAATGTCACAAATATCGTTTAATATCGAATTCACTATACCTTGGGAATAACTTATGGCTAGCTCCCTTAAGTGTGTTGTTCCCCTGTAAAATAAATGCGATATTGAACGATGTTTAGACTTAATATTTGTACTCTGTACATATATATATACATACATACATACATATGGTAATAATTCTATATATAAATATATATACATATATATAATATATATTTATATTTGCATGTGTATATGTATTCACTGTGTATGTGACAAAACATGTATTTTATATCCTCAAGCTTTTTCAAGATTCTAATTTATGTGGTATTGCTAGGAAATGTATTTGAAGTTCTTGTGTTGCCCATAACAACAGGAACGCATTAATGTTCACCGAGATAAGTTTTTGGTCATTTTGTTAACCACCTGCCTTCCTTCACAAGGACCTTCACGCAGGCGGCTGTACCGTACATAACTGTGGCTCATTTGCTCTGCAACGCATCACGTTATAATTTGTTTTCAAAATGCAAAGTAAGATTTCAGTTCCTTTTTGTAAGTCATTGTTAAAAAGTACATAATTTCCTTTAACTGAATTTTCACAAATAAAACAATGAGAAGACAATATACGAGCGTTATAAAGCTGTTATCATAGTACAATGAAAAAATATCCTTCTCTGTTAAACTGGGGCCTTCAGAATTAATAGCTTCCTGGGCAATTCAATAAATTCTCGGTCCTGTTCGCCTAACCATTAAAGAAGCTGCTTTACTCGTGGGACTTGAGACGCACTGAGATTTTTCAATGTCGTCATGTCGTTGTGCTATGGCTAACAATGAATCTGCGATGGACCCCATACGGGAAGGGATGACGATAGTGTATTCAGTTTCACGAAGACAATTCGTGTACTGAATCATTCATGATTTTCTAACGAGCTCTCTCTCTCTCTCTCTCTCTCTCTCTCTCTCTCTCTCTCTCTCTCATATTGAACAAGAGCTTTACTTTGATACAAACCGTTTCCATGCATGACGTTGAAACTCCATTCTTTTTAATCTTGTTTTTATAACAATTAATTAAGATGCTTTCTGATTAAATAATTTAGAGGGATTAGAAGATAATTTAGTAACGTAATGTACTAAAGAGCAGCTAATTCTCAGCTCTGCAGAGGAATATGCAAATAATTCTTATACAAAATAAACTAAATGCAAGCTGGCCTCATGACGAAACGCCCACTAAATTTGTTGCCTCTACCCCACCTGAGGAAAGGGATAGGCGGGTGGAGGTGGATAACATACGCACTTGGAATCGAATCCAAATCTAACCGGTCAATACCATTCGATACTCATCCATTTACCATCCACCCAGGACCCTGGGTCCCGCATCCACCGACCTTTGCCATCGGCACAGTGAGAGAGCAAAAATGTTGTATGAAATGCTATGTCACTGTTCTCATCGCCACTGAGCTGCTTTCGCTTATTCTTTTTGTAATTCATAATGTGTAGTTATGATTGTATGTACGGATAAGCTGTAGCATAAATGCGTAAAGGAGAGAGAGAGAGAAAACCTGTTATTAAAGGCCGTCCAAATCTACCAACGGACTTACGAGTTTTCCATTTTACGCAGCGAGAGAAATATATACATTTCTGATAAAACATGTCAGTCGCGCACTTTAATCGCCAGGTTGATTACTGAAAAACGCCATTATTAGTAGAAGGAATAGCAATACAAGTATATTGGTAGTGACAATTTATACTTGGTTTTGCTCAAGGATTTTTCTATAACAGAATTTTTCCAGCCACAAAAACCGCTCTTTTTACACTATTTTTAGTCTGGCTGCCTGAGGCTGAATGAGCAAACTAAGAATTCATGGGTAGCCAGTCATCAAGCTGAGTAAAGTTAAGTATACTTTAGTTTAGCTAGACCACTGAGCTGATTAACAGCTCTCTTAGGGCTGGCCCGAAGGATTAGATTTATTTTACGTGGCTAAGAACCAATTGGTTACCTAGCAACGGGACCTACAGCTTATTGTGGAATCCGAACCACATTAGAGAGAAATGAATTTCTATCACCAGAAATAAATTCCTCTCATTCTTCATTGGCCGGTCGGAGAATCGAACGCCGGCCTAGGAGGGTGCTAGCCGAGTACGATATCGACCCATCCAATGAGGAACTATCAAGCTGAGTAGGAATGACATTAATCTCGGAACACAGATGAAAAAGGGCGTGACTTTATATCAGTACGCAATATCAATTTACGTGCGGAAAAACCTAGCACATTGGAATAGATGTGTTTGTAATGAACAAACGTGCTGAAATTAATATGCCTAAATTATTTACCAAACTAAAATCCCCACAACAAATGAGGTTGCATGAGAGCGACTACCCAAGCACTTCGGGCTATTATCGACATTGCCTAGCATTGAAGTTAGACGCAAGTGGAAAATTATGAATGCTGATTCACTTCATATTGAATGACGAACTGAATACGAAGCAAGCTGACTGCGATATTTGCTTTCATTCATGTTTTATTTATCACGTTAAATGTCCCTGTTAAGGTTTGGAACGTCACCTTGCAGCATGTCATACTTAGCGCGGAGAGGTCGCTGCGAGTCGATTGGTTAAGTGACTTCGGTTTGGTAACCAATCACAGATCAACATTCTCTTCATAACACGCCTAAAGAAAAAAAAAAAGAACAAAAAAGCAATAGTAAAAGTAGCCCCTGGAGTGAATAACCTCTCTCCCTTTTTCAGTCAAATACTAAAAGAGCTGTTTTCGTTACATACAAATTAAGTTAACAGCAATTGACAGAATTACAGATACCATGTTGCCGACGGATTTGAAAGAATATCTTCAGGAAGGAGAAAATTCTTTTAAAATGCATTACCTGTTTCAGTGCAATATTCCGAGAACTCGCTGGACTCGCCAGTTTTTTAATTACCACGAGCAGGCTTCGGGACGAAAAACTTCCT
This sequence comes from Macrobrachium rosenbergii, assembly GCF_040412425.1. NCBI lineage: Eukaryota > Metazoa > Arthropoda > Malacostraca > Decapoda > Palaemonidae > Macrobrachium > Macrobrachium rosenbergii. Next base: position 24,603,839 of record NC_089743.1, on the reverse strand, counting down.
TTTTCCAAACGATTCACCTATTCATTGTAAACCCTACGGCACAACCATGGAAGATAATAGGAGAAGAAATACTCTTGTTATTTCCGTTAAGACTAATTATCTGATAATGCTTTCATTACCGGGCACGGAATTCAGCAACGACCGCGCTCTCAGTCACATCATTAAAAGCCACTATTCCCGCCCCAGAGAGAAAACTGTTTTTGAGAATAGATAAAAAAAAATAAATAAATAAATACACCTTCAGAATTCCTAAATACAGCAACTCCAACTTAACGGGGTTCAACCTTCAGTGCAACGGAGAAACTACAGGGAATCCCCATCTCTCTCTCTCTCTCTCTCTCTCTCTCTCTCTCTCTCTCTCTCTCTCTCTCTCCATTAAGACTTCTCTCGACGCGGACTCGCCCCACCGGTTTCAGTTGGAAGCTTGCCAAGAATATGGTCAATATGCTGTACGTATGTGGAAACAAGCGTCTTCTTGGTTTCTTGCTTTGGATGTTCGCTACCGGAAATAGAGCCTTAACGTAGGTCGAGTTTACTGTAGGTAACCAAAACACGTTGGTTAGGAGACTCGCCTCACCAAACAACAGAGCAGAGTTCGCTTCCCAAGCGAGCCTAAACATTCTTGGCATTGTCTATTTAATCCTAGTGCTGTCTCTGTTGGCCCTACGATAAATATTGTACTAGCATTTGGTATAAAGACCAATAAATGTGAAACTACCCAAAATGAGGCCGGTCTTGCAAGAGTGGTAGGGGATAGGATATAGAATATAGGCCAAACGGTGGGACCCATGAGGTCATTTAGCGCTGAAACTGAAACTGAGAGTAAAAAGGTTTGAAAGGTGCCACAGGAGGAAAACCTCGCAGTTGCACTATGAATCAATTGTTGAGATAGGGCGGGAAGAAGATAGAACGAGTTTATAACTGAGGTACAGTAAGAGGAATGGTGGGGTTGCAGCTAGGGGCCGAAGGCACGCTGCAAACAACCTTAAGCAAGTAGGTCTTTCTCCTCTAGATCGAGAACGGGATATGCTGTATATCAGGTCCACGGTAATATTCAGAGGTGATATACAGCCTTAAGTAATGCCGACAGTGCACCGCATGAAATGCACCAAAGGCGCTACCCCCCGACGGGGGCAAGAGTGGAAGAGGCACACACTTCTCTGTTGAAGGTCTTCAGTGCAATACCCAAGGGAATATTGTAAATCACGCAGGACACCTCACAACAGAAATTTATTTCTGTTCCACACGTGATTGTGTGTTGATTATTTCTACTATATATACTATATATACTATATATGTATGTATGTATATATATATTTATGTATGTATATATATGTATGTATATACATGTGTATGTACGTATATATGTATGTGTGTGTTTTATAAAACAAATATGTATGCATGTGTATATATATATATATACATAGTCCTTTCTCTGTGGTAGGGTCGTTCCAGGTGTTACCATTTCAGTGCTCAAAAAGTCTTTCTAGAGTGCGGTTGCTACCCCTATGCCCTTCTTCATGCTGCTTTGCCCAGTTACAGTAAACAAACTACCAAGTGCAACTTCACTTACTATGTCAAATATGTAAAGGCAATGGATTTTAACCAAGCACCTGTCCATATAAAATTTCTGCATACTGATGATGGTTCTCCTAACTCCGATAGTTTATTCTTAAGTCCATATTTTCTACATAAGAACTGTAGGTTTTCTACAGATAGTCCATAATTAAGTTATATATATATATCATTGTTTTCTATTTATATATAGGAGAATATTTGAATATATATATATATATATATATATATATATATATATATATATGTATATATATATATATATATATATATATATATATATATATATATATATATATATATATATATATATATATATATATATATATATATATATATATATATATATATATATATATATATCTCAATAAAGGAAATATGTAAACTCCTGGCAAAACATGAGATTTTTCAGAGCATTCAAGGCTGGAAATTGACAATAAATACTTAAAAACACTTGACCAAGCACCTGTCCATATAAAATTTCTGAACACCATCAAAAAAAAAACAAGAACATGGTTCACCCTAACTCCAATAGTTTATTCTAGAAAGACAGGGAGGAAATAAATTTTCGAAAGAAACATAAGAACTGGAGGTTTTCAAACAGATAGTCTATAATTACGACGATTACCAGTTACATTAGGATGAATACACCAATCAATTGTTTTCTAATTTAAAATCATTTAAGCGGGTACCACAAATCTTGGAATGATTGATTTGAATAACGTTGGCAGAATAAACTTGTTCTTGTGTAATATAATATTTATCTTCAATGAGATGTTTGTCAGTATATGTATTCTATATATATATATATATATATATATATATATATATATATATATATATATATATATATATATATATATATATATATATATATATATATATGAATGATAGCTTGTCACTGATTTATCAGATGGCCTTGTTTTATTATCAAATCATTTATCCCTTAAATATTTGACCTTTAAACATGGAATTCAACATTCCTTAAGAACAACTTACACCCAGCGGCAATTATAGGTAGCAAGTGCACTTGTTCTGGCTAGGATCCGAACTCATACCTTATAACTTTTCTGCAGGGGAGACCCTGACTTAATGCTGGGTTCGAATCCCAGTGGCCGGGATAGGTCTATATATCGCATAATATTTCTTTCGCTTATAAGATATCCCCATTGCGTAATAAATTCATTATTAATAAGCTATTGGTATATATATATACACATATTATATATTTATATATATATATATATATATATATATATATATATGTATATATATATATATATATATATATATATAATTTGTATATATATATATATAATATTTAATAATAATAATAAAGTGAGCCCATAAAAACACCGAAAGGGTAGAAATTATAGCGTTATTTTCGAAGACAACTGTCTTCGAAAATAACGCTATAATTTCTACCCTTTGATGTTTTTATGGGCTCCTTTTATTAGATTTATTAGATGGAATTCTGTTTTAACAGAAAATATTTTACAATATATATATATGTGTGTATATTTATATTACATATATATGTAATACATAAATACATTATATATATATATAATGTATGAATTTTTATCACATCATATATGATTCATATGAATTTTTATCAATCATTAATTCATATACAAGCATTACAAACGTCCATTAATACCCAATTTACTCTACCTTGGGAAAAATATATTTTCATATATGTTACCCGAAGGTTAATTTTTTAGGTGATAATAAGCTCGTGGGCTCGAGCCACGGAAGACAAGAACTCAGGACTACAGCGACGCGTGGGCGTGGTTCAAGCCCATGAAACGACGAACTTATTATCAACTAAAAAAATTCCCCTTCGGGTAACATGTATGAAAATATATTATTCCCGAGGTAGAGTGAATTGGATATTAAAGGACGTTTGTAGCTTAATGCTTATATATTATATAATAATATATATTAGCAAGCGTATTGTCAATGAACTTGAGCGATTGTTCTTGCAACTTTATATATATATATATTGTTCTTATATATATATATATATATATATATATATATATATATATATATATATATATATATATATATATATATGTGTGTGTGACACATGAATGATACGAAGAAAGCTATAGGTCATTTACATGATCAGCAAACCTTGTATTCCTCCTTTAAATGGCTGTTTTTTTCTGACCATCACTAGATTGGGAGTCTCACTTAGTTTTAATTTCCCATTACTGAGTTAACATCTCACCAATTCAGAGGGGAAATTTGTTGTTCCCTCCCCTAGCTCCCCGCTGTTCGCCTGACGATAATTATGAATTCTGAAATGCCGAAATGCGTACCTTCAGCACCTTGAATATTTTCCCCTTTGCATTGCCGCATGTGAGTGATGAGGTCAGGAACTAAGAGAAAAGTAAACAACAGTTACAATTGAAGAACGTTTGTTTTTCCCAACCGTGTAAGTTAGCAGAAATCTCGCCCTTCTCACAGCTGAACGAAATATTGTCATAATGTAGTTAGTACAAAAATGTAAAATACAGTAGCCGTACGCGTGTCTTGAAAGTCTTATAATAACTCACCAATAATTGTTAAGTTCATCTACGATATGTGCAGGCCTCCGCTTCCGAGTGGCAATTAGTTCAAATAGCTTCTAGGACTATCAGCGTAGTCACCTGACGCACCTTTACTTTGGTAGAATGACACTCAAGCTCTGTATCAGTTATATTTAACCCTTGGGGAGTTCGTGCATATCATTTTCCTCTACTCTCGGAACCCCGTGATGTCATTGGGATATCCTGCCGCGTTCTTCAGAAAGGATTTTATAGGTGGCGTCACTAGAAACTCCAGTAAATCGTCATTAACTTACAGTTAGCGCTTGAAGGTAAAGCAACTGTTAATGATACTTTTTGTTCGTAGTTAATTTTTTACCTGTTTCGGCGGAAAGGACATTGGTGGCGTGCATGAGCGCGGACTGTCGTGAAGTCTCGACAATAGTGATGTTTATGAAGACGGTGGCAATGATAAACGTATTATATAAGTTCATATTCGTTTATCTATCTGACAAGTGAAAATAATTAAGGCTCACGTTTACTTTAACATCATGGAATAATAAATAATTTTCCTAATATAGATTTCCCCCAAGATAGACTTCGACAATATGGCATTATGCTATTCAAAATGCAATCTCGTATATGCCACAGCCCCCGAATGATAGTCACCACCCTCTTATCTCTCTGGACAAAATTACCAATTGCTTTGTTCACCAGTGTTAATGAACAAACACAATAAGAGATACCGGAAGCGTTTCTTGTCGTCTAATACGTCATCGGAAACGCGCCTTCCTTTGCGCTTCCGCTCCAAGAATAAAGTTAAGCTTCATAACGAATTGGCAATCTACGTTGCGAGTGAGGCACGTCATTTCTTTCTAGTACTGAGGAAGTTGTGTGTGACTGATATGAAATGCTGAAGAACTACTAACGAGAGGCCGAGACAAGAAGAGAAATAATTTACAAGACTACTCTGCTCATTACAACAGTAAATAGCTAGGCATTGCGAAACGTCTTCGCCAGGGTTAACCTTAAAGGTACGAAGTGTGTGTCAAGGGATAAACGGGAATACCCAACGTTGCTACTACGCTAAGAAATGTGGGAGGGAAAAATACCGCAGGATTGAAAGCGCCATGGCATGGTACTTTTGTAGCCTGGCTAATTTGTACCATCTTCGGTTCGTTTGTCAGCACAGCTTATGTAACGGGTTGTTATATTTTTTTTTAACTGGGGTGTGATTTCCCACTTGGATCTTCCTGTATATTGTAACAGATCTTGATACCGGAATGTTCTATACTAGATGTATTCATAAATATAGCTCTCTTAAAAACTGCTTTGCTCTTGTAATTTTTCAGTCCATTTGCATAAATCGCGTTTTTTTTTTTTAAACGAGATAACTTAAAGACTGTAACTTACGACAAGGATTCGTACTGTGAAGGATTCGTACTATGGAGAGAGAGAGAGAGAGGGAGAGATTAAAACAGAAAAGATTGCCTATGAAGGACGCATGTCACTGAATTAAATGTAGAATGCAATACATTATTTCCTTCATGGTCTGCATAGATCTATGATACAAGAGAGAGGCATCGATGTGACCTCTCTGTACAAGGCGGCAAGGCTTAAATTTGTGCCGCAAGGTCGCGGAGTTTCCTCCTGGAGAATCCAACTAGGTACTTGGAAAAAAGTGAAGGGCCTCTCATGATATTCTTGTAAACCCTTGCGCTGTGCGTTAGGATATTGTTTTTATTCCGCCTTACTATATCATAGATGGCTGCCTGTGTCACATCTACGATGAGGCCCTGCCAATTCTACCTTTAAGGCCCCTCCAACATTTTCAGACTTGGTGAAATTCATCACTCCTTACAAACGGTAAACACCCAAGTGAAAGGCAACTCCACTCTGCCAATCCGAACCTAAGGCGGGGAGCAATTAGGGGGAACGGGATCAAATCTCTCCAAAGGCGATTCTAACCCTAAATGGTCTTGTGTTTTCGTTGAGGCTGTCACCAAGAAACACTGTCTATTAGATTTCGTCACTTTGCTCTGGTCATGACTACTATAAGTCTGGCTACTAAAGGTTGAGACTCTTAGGCGGTTAGCACTGCTGCCATATTTTCTTAATCCCGTTCAAAGTTTTCAAGGAAAAAGCTGAAAATTTGGTAGATTTGGCTTTTTTTTTTTTTTTATTGAGCGGCCTACCATTTCCTCGTGTATGGATGATTTAGCTAAGTGACCGCAGGTCACATTAAAAAGGGGATTGTCTGTCACCTCCCTTGATTCGTCAGCACAAAGGCAGAACACAAAGATCAGACATTAGACTTGGACCTTGCTGTACATTTTTCATAATGTTCAATACAAAATTTGATTAAAGGTACATCATATATATATATATATATATATATATATATATATATATATATATATATATATATATATATATATATATATATATATATATATATATATATATATATTGTAACGTGCATTCATTTATTTCGAAAGCACATACAAGCTCAATGAATTAAAATCAAAGTAAAGACTGTGTAGTTCAATCAGGACCACACTAAGGAGTTGTAAAACCACTCACTACCAATCAGCAATTTGCTATGGTATCCACCCTCACACTAGTAACTCTGCCTCTCTCATCCTTAATGTCTCTCCATTGTATGCTCTATTATCCTCCTTGGTGGTGTCGTTCGATTTCCATATTTCAGCCACACTTGCGACCCAAGCCGTCAACGGACACTAGCAAAGCGGGCAGAATCTAACAGTAATCGCCCAACTTGGCCCAAGAAGAGGGAAGGTGGTCACACGAAGCAGTTCGCCCAGGCAGAATTCTTGTCGGTTGGTCCTCCGACCTCCCTCCCTCTCTCCCACAAGTCACTTTTGTTGTGTCTTTGGATCTGATCCACCATTGATCCCTTGTATTAAAATCAAAGTCTGGCCTTAACATCAAGAGGTCTCGTCCCCAGGACAAAGATACAGTTGGAATTGGAATTGTTCAACGTACATTTCTTTTACTATTTCTCGTTGCTCTCTCATATTCACTCCCTTGCAACCTCCTTAGGAGCCTATGCAAAGTGGTTTAATTTCACTTGTGTAATGCAAAGCATAAGTGTTTATCCAGTGTGCATTTTATTGTTCTTTGAATGATTTTCCCTCTCAGCCCTCAGCATTCCCAAACTGAATGGTTATTTGTTTTTGCAACCAAATGATATTGCGGTTCTGTATAGCAGTATAGATGATCCTGTGCTGTGTGCTAGCCTGCTTCCACAGTGCCTCCCTGTCATCCTCTGACTTTGAGAAGATTCCTTCAAGATTTGACATCTGAATATATATTTACTTATTGTATCCTCATTGCAGCATCCTGTTTAATCTTAATCTATGTTTAGAGGTTCTTAGATCATATTTATTTTGCTAGTGGCACTGTTTGGTTGTGATTTAACGTACGCACAGTGCCGCAGAGCTGATGGTTAAGCTTCTGTGTATATTTTTTCTGATTTTTGTGATTATAACCTGTTAAATAAACCCTTGATTTTCCCTTAACTTCCATTTATTTTAATGTTAAAATAACTCTAGTAATCTGTTTTACACGTGTGGTCCCCACTAGTTAGATGCACTTAAAACTAAATTAATAGATAGATATCACCTTGCTGGCCACACTTGTAAATATTATATATATATATATATATATATATATATATATATATATATATATATATATATATATATATATATATATATATATACACATTACTAACAGGACCTCATTGTAACTGGATGGTAAGTAGCGGAGATATTTATTCTTGAATAAATATCTCCGCTAGATACCATCCAGTTTCAACGAGGTCCTGTTAGTAATGTAAGGCACAGAACAACTGTGTGCAAGTGATAAAGATTAATATACATATATATATATATATATATATATATATATATATATATATATATATGTGTGTGTGTGTGTGTGTGTGTGTGTGTGTGTGTGTGTGTGTGTGTGTGTTTACACCTTTTATGTATATATGTACAGCACATACATTAATACATTTGCATGCATACATTGCTTTAAAAAGAAGTCACTTGTCAGTAAAAACAAATAGCTGGACTGTACGCTCGAATATGTTCATTCTCAGGATTAACCTTAACCTCGAGGTTAATCCTGGAAGTGTACATTTTTGGATTAGGATTAAATACCTCCTTCGGCACGATGGGAAACATGTCATCGCCGCTTATTAAATTATAGGAAAGGCTCAACCTTTCGTAGATAGACTTACAGTTAAGTGGATCTTGGTTCTGGTCTCCTTAGTTGACAAGTCATCATGTAACTTGAAAACTCTTAAAAAAAAAAACGGGTGAGAGGTCATTGGACCAATAGTAGGATCTACTTTCTATTACTGCATCGAATAACAGCCCATGTTCGTGTGTATGTGTGTGTGCGTGTTTTCAAGTATTTCATTCATTATCAACATTCAGTAGCCGTTATACCTTAGTTTAATGAAACCATTGGTTTTAAAAGCAAATACTTACATGTAAAATGAAGTCTTATTCAAATAGTACAGTCGTTTTTTCAATAGTTCTACAAACGTTGCTCGTGCCTGTTGATTTCTTTTCCTGTTTTGTTCTCTACCTCATGTCATCATTATTGAGATCAAGCAGAAGTCACCTACTGTACTCAAAACGAGCATTCGATGAGAAGGGCAACATATCATAAGCTTTTGGCCACAGTAACGAATCTAATATAAAAACGTATCACTCATGAATAAACTTGGCTCATGAACGGCTGGGCACGATTTCAGATCGATCGAATGTAGCGAAATAGTCGCTCTGCTTCGGAATGTTTGATTTGATATATTGCAGTTGAATAAGAACATGCAAGGCGTCTGAATGTCTTTATATCTGATGTAGCTTTGATAACAATAAACAACTCATTTTCCTGCGACACAGGGTTTCGCATTATACGGACTAAAAAAGGCTACAATATTTCTTTACTTCAAATGTTCCTCAAAATACATAATTGTTAGAAAGCTTCTCCTATTTGCATGCGAAGATTATGGCCCCCAAGCTTCGCTCACCTACAAAAGTAAATTGGAACAATTCAGCCATTATGTACTCGTTAAAAAAGTGAATTACATGGTTACGTCACCTTAAGTTTTAATATTCACACAACATTCGTACAATATATAGGTATGAGATCGCCATTTTTCCGTTTACTTTCGCCTTTATTTGTCATTCCTGGTTTAGCAATATTTCTTAATTACGTTTGCACTTTGAGACAATGGCTGGAAGGAAAACTTAAGTAATTTCGAGTCTTCTTTTACATCCGGCTCAGATAAGTGGCGTCTGGAAACAGTGAAGGAGGACTTATTATTATCACTGTTACGAGAAGCAGTAGTGAAAAGAGAGACGGGGCGAAGACGGTTATACGTTTTCAGTCACTTTTCATTCAGCAGAAGACATTTCTCTATGCAGCGGCTTCGTAACACCCGCTTGGCCACGCCTTCCAACTTCAGCTTTGTTGAGGCCATATTGTAATCCTTGTCATAATCAAAACTTAACCATTTCATGAGCAATCGTCTGTGATTATTCATAGGTATTTATGAAGGGTTGAAACAATTTTGGGAAGGATTTTTGTTATAATGTTTTCCCTTTTAGATAATTTTCGGCGTCGATAAGTATCAAAGTTGTAACGGCAATCAAATGTGTGTGTGTGCGCGCGAATTTTAGGCTTCGAAAACTATTTCAGTTGTGACGGTAATCCAGTATATATATATATATATATATATATATATATATATATATATATATATATATATATATATATATATATATATATATATATCCTGAGGGAAGGAACTTTCGGTGTATGTACGTGCTAAGAATCCTATGGTTTTCGCTCAATGCTCAACTTGCGTAATCCAAAGTACATCGGAGCTAAAGGCGTCAAAGGAATGGCCATCCAACATTCAAAAATGCAACTTTGTCCTCATCCAGAAGAAATGTGTCCACCTAGAAGTGACTGAATTGCGCTACGACGATCACCGCTGTAGACCAGACGTGGTGCAACAAGAAGGAGGAGTGTGGGTCTAAACATCGAAGGAATAGGAATGCGGGAAAATGTGCTAATCAGGGACAACGGAGGTTGAGAGAAAATTCCGAAGCTTGGCAGAGGAAAAGAGGAGGCAATTATCTAACAGAGCAATCTCCTCTTTGTTGCCAAGCTTCGGAAATTTCTCTCAACCTCTGTCGTCGCTGATTAACACATTTTCCCGCATTTCTCTTCCTTCGATGTTTAGACCCACACTTCTTCCACATCTCTTGTTGCACCACGTCTGGTCTACAGCGGTGATCGTCGCAGCGCAATTCAGTCACTTATATGGGTGGACACATTTGAATGTTAGATGGCCATTTCTGGGTGAGGACTGAAAGTTGCATATTTGAATGTTAACAGTTACGCCATTCCTTTTACGCCCTTAGCTCCGATGTACTTTTAACAAGGGAAATTGTCGAAAAACATACAGTATATACATACACACACACACACACACAACACACACATTCCCTTCAGGTGTCCTATATATTTAGCAAGGGAAATAACATATATATATATATATATACATACACATACACACACACATATTACACACATATACACACACATATATTATATATATATATATATATATATATATATTATATATATATATATATATATATATAGTCTCGGTAATTGGGCGGCTACTTGAAATCTTAGCTTAATGATAAATAATATTGCCAAGACCAGGAAGAACATTCTTTATTGTACGAGCTTTCGAGGTATAAAACCTCATCATCAGGCTGAAAAAACCGACAAGGATGAGAATCAATAAAATTACAATAAAATGAATTGTCATAATAAATCTTCAGCAAAAATACTAACGAAATATATAAAATGAACAAGTAAATACAAACTAAAAGGGTGAGACGTAAAATAACGAAAAATTAAAAACACAAACATAAAAATATGAAAATAAAACTAAGGTGAAATGTAAACAAACTACCACTCACAAAGTAAAATATTTAACGACCTAATTGAGTACCTACTATGAAATTACACGATAGCTAGTTGAATACCAGAAGAGTTGTTGTTCAATTCCGGCTTCATTTTTTTAATAGTAAGCGACTCTGAAATTAAAAGGTCCAGTCTATTTGAACAAAAGACAGTACCCGAAAATCCAGGTCAGTGAAAGGATGGTCCTGTGCTAAACTGTGTTCTCTAATGGCAGAAAAGGGTGGTTTGGAAAGGGGAAACCTAGTTCTAATAGAAAGACCTCTGTGTTCCAAAATTCTGTGTCTGAGCCAGCGGGAACTGGATCCACGTATCGCAGACCACACTGCGAACAAGTGAACAAGTAAACGACACAGGAATTAAGGTCCACAGGCAGAGTAGGCTTCTCTCTCAAAAGTGATCTTATTGTAAAAAGGATTACAGAAAACAAACCGGAAACTAATTGGGGAAACAATGCTTAAGTATTTCTTGTAACCTTTTTCGGACCATATAGCTACTATGACCAAGGTAAGGCAGTTTAATGTACTTTACATCTTTACTAGCAGTACTGTACACCGGTCTGGGATAAAACTTTTCATTTAAAAAATTTTTCAGAACTTTGTAAAATACAAAAATGGGATATGAGTTTTACTGGCTTGGGATTGAATTACCTCAGTTTTTCGCCAAAGATGTATAAGATGAACTCAATACGCACTTTGATAAATAGAGCCTACAATGTTTGTTGTGATTTTAATTTATTTCATCAAGATATGGTTTTCCTCCAGAATTATTTTTCTGAAAACTCATATCCCATTTTTGTATTTTACAAAGTTCTGAAAAAATTTTTAAATGAAAAGTTTTGTCCCAGACCGGTGTACAGTACTGCTAGTAAAGATGTAAAGTACATTAAACTGCCTTACCTTGGTCATAGTAGCTATATGGTCCGAAAAAGGTTACAAGAAATACTTAAGCATTGTTTCCCTCCAATTAGTTTCCGGTTTGTTTTCTGTAATCCTTTTACAATAAGATCACTTTTGAGAGAGAAGCCTACTCTGCCTGTGGACCTTAATTCCTGTGTCGTTCATTTGTTCACTTGTTCGCAGTGTGGTCTGCGATGCGTGGGATCCAGTTCCCGCTGGCTCAGACACAGAATTTTGGAACACAGAGGTCTTTCTATTAGAACTAGTTTCCCCTTTCCAAACCACCCTTTTCTGCCATTAGAGAACACAGTTTAGCACAGGACCATCTTTTCACTGACCTGGATTTTCGGGTACTGTCTTTCTGTTCAAATAGACTGGACCTTTTAATTTCAGAGTCGCTGACTATTAAAAAGATGAAGCCGGAATTGAACAACAACTCGTCTGGTATTCAACTAGCTATCGTGTAATTTCATAGTAGGTACTCAATTAGGTCATTAAATATTTTACTTTGTGAGTGGTAGTTTGTTTACATTTCACCTTAGTTTTATTTTCATATTTTTATGTTTGTGTTTTTAATTTTTCTTTATTTTGCGTCTCACCCTTTTAGTTTGTATTTACTTGTTCATTTTTTATATTTCGTTAGTATTTTTGCTGAAGATTTATTATGACAATTCATTTTATTGTAATTTTATTGATTCTCATCCTTGTCGGTTTTTTCAGCCTGATGATGAGGTTTTATACCTCGAAAGCTCGTACAATAAAGAATGTTCTTCCTGGTCTTGGCAATATTATTTATCATTAAGCTATATATATATATATATATATATATATATATATATATATATATATATATATATATATATATATATGTATATATATATATATAATATATATATGTATATATATATATATAATATATATATGTATATATATATATAATATATATATATATATATATATATATATATATATATATATATATATATATATATATATATATTTATATATATATATATAATATATATATATATATATATATATATACATATATATATATATATATATTTATATATATATATATATATATATATATATATATATATATATATATATATATACTGGATTGCCGGCACAACTGAAATAGTTATCGACGCCGAAAATACGCACACACACGCACATTTGATTGCCGTTACAACTTTTATGCTTATCGACGCCGAAAATCATCTAAAAGGGAAAACTTTATAAAAAACATCCTGCCTAAAATTATTTCAGCCCTTCATAGATACCTATGAATAACCACAAACGATTGCACATTAAATGATTAAGTTTTGATTATGACAAGGATTACAATATGGAATGGAAAACTGAGGATTATATCTTAAAAAATGTCACTTTCTTCAGTTGGCTCAAAAAACCTGCCTGGCCTGAAGACCAAGTCTTCTCCAAAGACATTACAAAAGGTAATCAGCTTTTCTCACGTAGGAAGTCTGAGAAGAAATAAAGTCGGCTGCCCTAAATAAGAGACCTGTCGTCCAGCAAGCGCCGGAACGTCAGGGGAACTAAGCAATCATCGCAAAATGGACGGGGTCGACCGGCCGTCAAAAACTCATTTGTCATTGCGTAAATCCGTGGGAGAGCTGATCTGGTCATTTTCAGCCAATTCTGGTTACTGCTACCAGTCACGAGATTTGCGAAACCTCCTTCGTTCTTTGAATAGATCGGAAAGTATATCAAGATGGTAGAGACTATTATTTGCAAATTGTTGGGTGAAATTCTCTCATTGTGTTATCTATCACGCCTGCGGATGTGCTGTTGGCCGCGAAAAGTTAATTCCAAAGCACGGCGATTTAAGAGCATACCCTGTCTAAAATTCTTAATACAAGTGAAAATTAACTCGAAACATTAGCCTCCTGTGACAAGAATAACAATCCCCCCGGCAAAAATTCTGTGTGCATAATGAGTTTGTTTGTTAAAGGACAGGATGTTATGTTTGTACAGGATCAATTATGTATGTTTGTATATATATATATATATATATATATATATATATATATATATATATTTAACAATGTATATGTATATATATTATATTTACATATATAGTTACAATAAACATCCATTGTGGTGAATTCCGCATCGTCATACTGCATCGCATTCTCTTGGTTTTTATTGTTCGATGTCCTTGACTTTCAAGGTTTATCCATTCCTTGCTCGTTTGTGTCCATTACAGCTAGGAACAACAATCAATATTTGTTTCTGTTTAAATTTCATGAATTACTTAAATACACACATACATATTATATATATGTTTGTGTATATATATATATATATATATATATATATATATATATATATATATATATATATATATATATATATATAGATTGTATGGAAGCGACTGCTTCAGCGAACATCAGTACGTCATTATTTCATTCAGTGAAGTACTGAACGAGATGCTTGGACGAAAAACAGAAATCGATAAACCTAATGTATTTCATTAGATGATAAATGTAGGGTATTTTAGGGCCAAGGCATCCATCCGCTCATACGTCCTACAATGCTATGATATGTAACTTACCGTCAACAAATTCCCTAACGTGATAGGATACGGCAGATGCCAATGTGTGTACAGTGCAATGTTCAACGAAATAGATGTGTTACCCATCTGAGTCATACTATCGTAGACTACGTCAAAAAGATGTCAGGCAGACCTTGTTTATGGCGGCTGCCGCACAATTTAAAAATATAAGTTTCATTTTTATAGGCAGAATCTCTAACGGTAAATTAGTGTGTTGTGAGGAGCGACGTATGAATTCCAACCCTTATTGCCTATACAGTACTTAAGCGTGTTGCCTCCCCTTTCGACCTGATGAGGGACAAATGATGAAAAGAAAAGAAAAAAAGACAATTCGTCGACGGGTGAAGGAGCTAAAAAGGAACGAGAGGAAGAGTTGATCGACACCATGAGAAATTGTGACTTGATGAAAAAGGCAGGCTTGATTTGTTATGGTGAGAGGGTGACCCCTCACCCTCACAGTAGATTCATCCTGGAGCTTAAAATGGCCCAGACTTTACATTTGTCAGTCTGAGACACAGAGGAAAAGATACCTAAACGAGAAAGCCAAAACCAAGCTAACATGACAACAATATCCAGCTCACATTTTCATGAATTTTCAACAGATGACATTGACCATAATCATTCGTTTGGATCAACCGCTTCAGATTCTCCCACGGCAGGGACTTCATGTATAGAAATATCTGGCCGGAAGTCACAAAATCACAGGCATTTGGAATGTCATTCTATTTGTTAGGATATATAAAAATAATTTTAAGGTCTTGTTAATGAAAAATAATGTGAAATGGAAGTTAACTTACCGCCTATGTTTAAAAAGTATCTTTGATACTGTTGAATGATGTAATTACACGAAACAGGTCCCTGGCGGTTTTTGCAGAAGGAAATAATCATGATGTCACATATATGCTGCATGCATGTGTACCCGTAGGTTATAAAGTAAGTATACCTTAGTTTAACCAGACCACTGGGCTGATTAACAGCTCTCCTTAGGCTGGCCCTAAGGATTAGACTTATTCTACGTGGCTAAGAACCAATTGGTTACCTAGCAACGGGACCTACAGCTTATTGTGGAATCCGAACCACATTATAGCGAGAAATGACTTCTATCACCAGAAATAAATTCCTCTAATTCTTCATTGGCCGGCCGTAGACTCGAACTCGGGCCCAGCAGAGTGCTAGCCGAGAACTCTACCGACTCTCCCAACGAGGAACTACTCGTAGGTTGTAATAAACCCATTTTCTTCGTAATGATTATTTTCTATAACAAGCTCAACTTAATGGTTCATGCAGTTGATGCCTAAAGGGAAAATATGCAGAAGGGGGAAATAAGCGTGTTCAAATAAAAAACAACATAGTGCAGTGTAAATGGCAAAGGAAGAAGGAAAATATATGATTAGAAGTCCCAGTTACGCTTCAGCTACACAATAAACTTGGCGGATGATAAACCTCTACAATTATTTCAATCCAACGATGAAATAAGACGAAAAGAAAAGCAATTTACCTCAACAGAGACAGAGTATAATGATTTCCTCTGGGCCTGGATTCCAGCCACAGAGTGAACTGATCCTGCTCGTGTCATGATCCAAGGTGGTAAGAGATCGCAGACTTCCAGGACGTTCCGTAAACATGGTGTCATATTAAAATTGTGTATTAAGCCTAGGTCTCTTTCTTAAAGGCCATTCAAAATGAATAGTTAACGACTGCGAAACTTTATAATTGTGGGGCATGATTTTAGTACTTACGGTTATTCAGCGCCAAAAGATAGAGTACAGTAATCTTAGTGGCCCAAATTTTTTTTTTTAAATGTGTTTTGTAATCCCGTTTGAGAATATTAGGTCATTCAGCGATACGCGAAAAAATGCAAACAAAAAGAAAAACTCTCAAAGCCAAGAATCTAATGAATGCTGAGTCTTCCATGTTCCTAAAAAAAAACTAGGTCCTTCAGTGCCAGGAGGAAAACAATGCCTTTACCTGTCGTACAAATAATGTAACAAAGTAGAGTGAAGGAGAAAGGAAGGAATCGTGCACAAATGTCAACCACTCAAAAGGAGCCACGGCAAGATGTACATCAAACTTGCTTTTATAACTATACCGTCGTTCTTATGACATTTTAAATTCCAGATCAGGTAACTGCTCACTATTATCCTATTTTTGTGCTGTGAACTCGCAATCATAGAAATCAACGGCCGCAGTGATATAGCACTGGATAAATACTTCAAGATTTTTGTCCAATATAGCCTTAATGATCATCTACCTACGCCGGCAGCTCATTCCATTTTTCAGTCCATCAGTTCGGTCAATTTTATTCACTTCGGATCTGATGGCTGTTTCGACCTTCGGAGTCTACGTAGATAACTTAGTGAAAAATTTCCATAAATCATTTCCTTGGAAATTATTCGTAATGAACTTACTATTTGTATCAGTAAGTACGCAACCATAATTCATTACATGGTTTATATCTTGGAATTTACCGGAAATTGATCGTAGTGGCTGCAATCTGGAAGATGAGAATCTAAGAACTAGACAAAAATTTATCCCAGAAAGAAACGCAAAAGTGGAAAACCTTAAAAGTGTTGTTCGTAACAAATATCTCAAGGTCTTCTTAAGTGTATACAGTTCCAATTTTAGTTTCCTGAAAAGAAAACCGTTGTGCCGGCTTTGTCTGTCCGTCCGCACTTTTTTCTGTCCACACTTTTTTTCTGTTCGCACTTTTTCTGTCCGCCCTCAGATCTTAAAACTACCGAGGCTAGAGGGCTGCAAATTGGTATGTTTATCATCCATCCTCCAGTCATCAAACATACCAACTTACAGCTATATAGCCTCTGTAGTCTTTATTTTATTTAAGGTTAAATTTAGCCATAATCGTGCGTCTGGCAACGATATAGGCCAGGCCACCACCAGGCCGTGGTTAAGTTTCATGGGCCGCGGTTTATACAACATTATACCGAGACCACCGAGAGATAGATCTATTTTCGGTGGCCTTGATTAGACGATGTACAGAAAACTCGATTGCACCGAAGAAACTTCGGGGCATTTTTTACTTGCTTATTTTGAAAGTCACCGCAAGACCGCTGCAAGGGTTCCAAGGTAATCGTTCCACTTCCTTCCTTCATCTGTGGTCTGTGTTCAGACAACATTCGCTCCTAGGATACGTCGTATTTGAGGATGGGAGGCGAGGTTTACCTCAAGGCTGCCATGCTGAAGTCATTGATTTCCCTCTGCAGATATCTGAAAGTTTGCGAGGTGGCTCTGATAGGCATATTTGCTTGTCTCATCTTTGAATGTAGTAGTTTAAAATGGTTAAAACCACGGTATTTTTTATCTACTAGTTTTTCAGTATGGGGCACTTCCCTGCCCATCGCACATGCATTGCTAAAGGACTGCAGATATTTTATCAGAAAGCCACAGTCAATGTATTTTGTAAAGATTCAATGACTTTATGATAAAATATCTGCAATCCAATAGCAATGCATGTGCGATGGGCAGAGACGTGCCCCATGCCGAAAAATTAGTAGATAAAAAATACCGTGGTTAATTTTAACCATTGTAAACTATTGCATTCAAGATGATACATGCTAAATATATCTATCAGAGCCACAAAGCAAACGTATGCTAAATCATTCTGTTGAAGAACTATGCTGCCGGGAATCTTACCACATCGGTCTATCTTCATCCTTGTGTCGGAATCGTCGTAGTGTTTACAGACACACACTCTTACAGATAATTGTCTTTACTTTGCCACACCATTAGTATCAAAATCGCCATAATGACACCTGTGAACCTACATGGAACAGGTTTTACCGGGACTGTGCGTCCGTCATCCGCTTCAAGAGCAATATTTCCACCGTTGATTTTCATTTTGGGGTTACGTTTATATATATATATATATATATATATATATATATATATATATATATATATATATGTTTATATATATGATATATATATATATTTATATAATATGATCATATAATTTTATATATACATATATAATATACAAATACAATAACACACACACACACACATATATATATATATATATATATACATATATATATATATATATATATATATATATATATATATATATATATATATAAATATAATAGAATTACTTGTCCCTTTCAAGGGCTTAAATTTGAACCATCCGTTTTACTCAAGCATTAATTACATTCGCGTGAGAGATTTGACTTGAAAGAATACCACAAGCGAACTGGCTCCTCTTTTATTTCTTTGATTATAATTTCGTTACAATTTTCCGTTCAGTCAAACTTTACATCATAAAAGCCTTCTCATTTTTTTCCGATTTTCTCTCCATCTGAAAATTGTAAATGTTCTAAGAGACACATCCATTGACTTGTATATTTCTGCTGCAATGACATAATTGGAATGCCCTTTCTAAATTTCCCAAGGCCTTTGTTTGTTATTCATTAGATAACCCGGCCCCTACCCTTCCCCACCGTTAAGAACATTTAAAATCATGAAAGTTTTTGCTCGTGACCAACACCACCTTCAGCTTTTTAAAGTTTCAGCGTATTAACCCACTTGTGAACACATTCCATGACATTCAACGCGAATCACCTCGTGGGTTGATCTTTCAATATGTTGAACGCCACGGACGCATTGCAAACCAGTTTTTTTTCATTCATGACGAAAAAGAAAGTACTCCATTGCCAAACGGTGCTTACCTTAAAATCTCGCGAAGTCTCAAAAATCGTATTTACAAAATCTTATTGCGTCAACAGCTGAATATCTCAACTGTTTTTCAAACACTGGTAATCTTTCTCAACGCGTCCACTTTAGCAGACGCTAGGTTTTTGACTGGCAGGTGAGTCTGGAAGAACTACCTGGTTAAGGTCTCCTTTCTCAGCTCCCGCGGCGGAAGTTGTCGTACAGCTTTGAAAACATCTACATGTAGCTGAATCGCAAACAGTATTAAACAAGCTAAGGGGATGTTAAGAATCCTGTGATAGATGCAAAAATGACTGAAGAAAATACTTGAAAATTGCGAAAGGTAACGAGAAACTGCTACGTGAAAGTTTCATGAATAGGAAAAGATGTGACAAACATAAAAACGGGATTTTCCCGGAGTAACTGAGTCACACCTGATTGCCGATGCGCGGCATCACTCTAGGCAGATCATGGCCCATTCGCCTGCAATTGCAGGTTCGGATTAATGCTGGCAGACGAATAACGTTAAGGAATTTTACGTTTTGCATTTTTTTGATGAGCTGATTTAGGAGCAAAAGTCCGTGTTAGTTCAAGCTGGCTCAGTCTGAAACAACTGTGCTCATGTAACATCCAGTGAAGCTAAAGCCAACTGGAATTTCTTTGTGATGATGATAACCAAAGCTTAACCAGAATGTACAAAAGAAAAATAAAAGACAACATTTGGTAAGTAGAATCACTGGGTAATAATCACCATCCTTCCAAAAACATCAGTAAAGAAAAGTTAACCTATGTTGTAGCTTCAGCCACCATTTTTTGTCCCATATCACAGATGTAAAATGTAAGAAGTAAAATGCGAAGCATAAACAGATACCTTGAACCCTCAGCATTCTGGCGAAGGCACTCGTGTACAGGGAAGAAAACGACCTCGTCGTCAGATGTCTTTTCCCAGTGTTTCATTGTTGTTGTTTGGCTCTTGTTGTTGATCACGATGGCCTTGTGCCATCAGGGACTCTTCTTCCTTGGACAGCTTCGTCGCTACATTTTCTTGCATGTATATATAACCTTCAACATGAATAATGGTTGTATGAAGGGCTTTTAAGAGTGCGTGTACTTTAAAACTGCAATGCGTGAAATATCAGAAAAAAATTGTAGTTTTCGCAGTCGACTTATCATAAATTAATGACTTTACGTAGGAAGAACTAACTTCTGGTATGTTCGGTAAGCAAAGAGATGATAAAAAAACAACATTAAGATCAACGGACAGGTCAAAAAATTAATTCTTTAGCTTTTGTCATTATCTTTCAATTTCAATATTACACTCCAATAAAATTTCATCACAGATTTTCCTAGGTCAAAATATGTCACTACTTTTTTTCTTTCTTTCTTTTTTTTTGTGATGGCTTACTTAACTGGGCGTTTCTTCTCCCCATATCATCTGTGGCAGCGAGTTTTAATGTAAAGCTGTGTTCATCTACCGTTGAAAATTTATCAACGCTTCTCTTACACCATTATTGTTCTTCTGATTGTCATGATGCACTTTAGTGTCTCAACTGGTGTTGCCTGCGTTCTTTCAGGGCTCAATATTCTTCGGTCAGATTTTGGCCATAAAAAGCAATAGTAATAGATGTTTTACGCGTGAGAGAGAGAGAGAGAGAGAGAGAGAGAGAGAGAGAGAGAGAGAGAGAGAGAAATTACATTCTCTTATTCATTACCTATTTTTTTTTTTACAGAGATAGAAAATATCCCGGGATCCTTGAATGTAGCGTTTATAAGTTAAAACAATAAAAAACTACTAAGTACTTTTGGGACCTAGTTCCAAGCCCAAATGAGTAGGGAGGGTTGGTGGTAGGAAGGGCACCCGTCCAGAAAACATCTGCCAAAACTAATAATGAAACAAGCTGATCTTACTACAGCTAGTTGAAAACATCGACCCCCACTACGAATTAAGATGAGAAGAATAAGAATTTTTGTGATCTGATCACAATTGTCAAAATTGATGACCGCATTATCGCATTAATTCTGTACGGTTGTATAATAGTATAGATTCCTGTACTCTATAATGTGTGTATGAGAGTAAGCCCTTGTACTTCGTAGAGAACCTGAATTATTGCGATTACAAGTTTCAGCGTCCTTATATCTGAATTGCGAGTTTTCTTTAAGAAAATGTTTCATCATTAATTTATCATCCGTAGAAGGCCATTTGGTAAATTAGTGGCTCTAGTTTAAGGGCAGAAAAGCACTTGGTAGGCATTTTTGTCTCATTCACAAGACCTTGGAGTCACAGGAGTATTGAGAACATTCCAATAATATTTCCGTATTACATAGGTTAAAAATTTCTCTTGTAGGTAACTACTGTTTATGTTTTCATTGCTAAGAAAATGACTTCATAGTCATTATCTTTAATCTTTTTGTTAGGAATAATCCGTTACCTGTAGAGGGACGCGTCACACGTACCCAGGAGAGGTTAGCAATATATATATATATATATATATATATATATATATATATATATATATATATATATATATATATATATATATATATATATATATATATATATATATATATATATATATATATATATATATATATATATATATATATATATATATATATATATATATACATATACATATAGGATACAGGCAGGACAGCAAATCAGTCAGATATATCAAGAATTGAGGGCAGTGGAAACAGACTGGTACATAAAAACATCTTTATTTGTGCCGACGTTTCAAGACAACTAGTCTCTTGAAGTTGAACAGGATAATAAGTTATCCTTTTTTAGATGTTTCAGTTTCACGAGAATCAGATTGTTTTAACACGAGTATTTGGAGGAAACCCACTTTTACTGGTTTAGGATCCAACTTCTATAGTAGCTGTTTTTTTTTTAATTTTAAATTAAATGCTTTGTCTACTCTTTTATACAGTGCCTTCCATTTATCCTCGAACTGGCATGTTTTTAATAAGGAAATACAATTTTTACATTGTTTTTTCACCAGCAGTTATTTTCCATGTAACTTATTTTTTCAATATGTGCGGAAAATATTAGAGGACAACTTCATGCCAAAGTACAAAATTCCAACTGTTCCCAAACTTCAAATCTATGCCAGTGTTCCATTTGTACATGATAGAACTTTGAGCCAAAAGCTTTCTCAAATTATTTCTAGCCATTATGGAGCCGTAAAAATTAATCTAATTCCAAAGAATCCTTTGAAAATTGGTTCTTTATTCAATACTAAAGACCGTTTAAGCGACCTTATGACGTCTGGGGTGGTTTGTAAATACGATTGTCCTTGGTGTTCTCGAGGAACTTACGTGGGTTGCACCCAAAGACTTCTCAAGATTCGCGCCGATTCTCACAAAGGTGTGAGGTATGGAAGGGGCAATAAAGTAAGTAATCCCGAATTTTCAAAAATCAGAGAGCATGCCAAAAAATGTGATAATAACATTGAATATGATCAATTTAAAATCATTGCAAGGGCCTCTTCCGAACTAGCACTCTGTATTCTGGATCGCTAATTATCAAACAGACAGTACCATTGTTGAATGCCCAAAACTCCTCCACCCCTCTCTCCCTACCTGTCGTAACCGTCTTCCTTGCTTTTCACTTACCCATACTCCAATCGCCCTCCTTCTCCCTTCTATATAAGTTGGTACCTCCAGCAACGCATAAACTATCCTTATGTACAAATGTTTTTTAAAGAGATTTTTGTATAATTTATATGTATTCACAATATTTATTCTTTTACTGCAGCCTTGAAAATGAGACTAGTTGTCTTGAAACGTCGGCACAAATAAAGATTTTTATGTACCAGTCTGTTTCACTGCCTGAATTCTTTATATATATATATATATATATATATATATATATATATATATGTATATGTATATATATATATATATATATGAAATACACCGTGATTTATATACAATATACAAGTAATATATCGAAATTGCTACCTGTGTTGTGTGTGTGTGTCAGCGTATATATATATGGTTTATATATATATATATATATATATATATATATATATATATATGTATGTATGTATACATTATATATATATACATATATATTATATATTACTGTCCTTCAGTATCAAGTTTCTAAAATGAGGTTATTATTAGTTAACTCCTCCACCTGACGGCATTAGTCTAAAGTTCTTTTGAAAATACTTTGATTAATATGTAACATATAGATGTGAGTTGTGTTTGAAATACTTATTAAATATGGTGTCTTACAACCATATTGGGGCAATTACTGCCTTGCTGCTGATTGAAATGGACGATTTTTACAAATCTAGATATTTTCCATGGTGTTAGGCAACTTGAAGTTCATGCCACGTTAAACTGTTGCTGTTTCTGGTTGATAGATTACTAGTCTTATGCTCGTGGACAGTATTGCTGCAGTTAATTAACGATGTGACTATGTACAGAATACTCGGTTTTCCTCGGAAGGAACAAATTTTGTATCGGAAAGCAGTTTCTTTCTGTCCTTTTTTCTTTTGTAAGTTAATTCTCACTGTAGGTTGCCTTTAAGCTAATATTTACACAAAGTTTAGATATTTATCATGTATTTCCACCAGTTCAAAAGAAATTTTAACCAATAAAGTGTAGTCCGCCGTGACGTCAAGCTGGAAGGTCTCTTTGCCAGCACCCTTATCCTGTTTTTTTCCCAAAGTTAAATGAGGCCAAGAGCCCGCCCACCCCCCACCCCCCGCCCCGTCCAGGCAGGACTCTGCACCTGAGATCAGTGTAGCGCTGGTGCAGCATATACGATACAGGGTGTTTCGAAATTAGAGGCACCCACCCCCTGTACAGCATAAACTAAAATTGATATGGACAAAATCAAAAATAATTCAGAACAGGTATTTGTTCAAGTTTCTCTTTGAGTATTTGATATTTTGTGTGGCCTCCATCTGCCTGTACCGCAGCCAGCATTCTTGAGGGATATGATTTCAGCAAATCGCAAAAAAAACTGAGACTCAAACTCCATTTCCCCGAGCACTTTGGTCATCTCTCATCGCAGGTCGTTGAGGCTTGGTATACCATCATAGTTCACTGTGCACACTTCAACACGATCCTTTGAGATACTACCAATGTTTTCACACACATTAAGGTCAGGGGAGCTACCTGGAAATTCAGTTGACGAGAAGAAATCGATACCACTGTTTCGAAGCAGCTCCTGTGTCTGAAGAGCTTTGAAACATGGTGCCTTATCATGCAAAAATGTGACTTCTTCAACAGATAACACATTTTCAGGATCTTTGAGGAAAGGAAATACTCCACCAGTAAGCACAGTTTCTCTGAAGCATTCGCCATTCCATGACTGTCCTTTTTCTTTGATGATCCACATTAACTGTTTGGCTGTGAAACAGAGAAAAATTCCCAGACATTCAGGAAATTTCACAACTTGGCGATAGCGCACGTCATCGCTGATATCATCCAACTTTGCAGCCCAAATGATTTCATTTTTATGATTTGGATTCCTGACTGTTTTTCTCCCAAAGTTAAAGAGGCCAAGCGCCCCCCAACAAACCCCCGCCCCGTCCAGGCAGGACTCGGCACCTGAGATCAGTGTAGCGCTGGTGTAGCATATACGGTACAGGGTGTTTCAAAATTAGAGGCCCCCCCTCTACAGCATAAACTAAAATAGATATGGACAAAAACAAAAGTAATTCAGAACAGGTATTTATTTAAGTTTCTCTTTGAGTATTTAATATTTTGTGTGGCTTCCATCTGCCTGTACCGCAGCCTGCATTCTTGAGGGGTATGATTTCAACAAATCGCAAAACAGCTGAGACTCAAATTCCATTTCCCTGAGCACTTTGGCCACCTCTCTTTGCAGGTCGTCGAGGCTTGGTATACCATCATAGTTCACTGTGCACGCTTCAACACGATCCTTTGAGATACTACCAATATTTTCACACGCATTAAGGTCAGGGGAGTTACCTGGAAATTCAGTTGATGAGAAGAAATCGATACCACTGTTTCGAAGCAGCTCCTGTGTCTGAAGAGCTTTGAAACATGGTGCCTTATCATGCAAAAATGTGACTTCTTCAACAGATAACACATTTTCAGGATCTTTGAGGAAAGGAAATACTCCACCAGTAAGCACAATTTCTCTGAAGTACTCGCCATTCCATGACTGTCCTTTTTCTTTGGTGATCCACATTAACTGTTTGGCTGTGAAACAGAGAAAAATTCCCAGACATTCAGGAAATTTCACAACTTGGCGATAGCACACGTCATCACTGATATCATTCAAATTTGCAACCCAAATAATGTCATTTTTATGATTTGGCTGGCTGACTGTGTAAATGAAGAATTCATCAGATGCAGCAACATGGAGAAAGTCAGCTTCATCCCAATCTTTAAGAAATGAACCACAAAACCATGCACGGTCTTCTGTCTGTTGCTGAATGATGTTGGGATTGCTGATAACATGAAATGGCTTGATACCAGATTTTTTCAACTAACGATATACAGCACTATAACTTCTCTTCTTTCCCCTTTTTGTTTCTAGTTCAAGCACCACTTTACGTAAAGACCTTTCTTGGTCTACCCACTGCCTCAGCTATGATGTCTTTTGACTCCTGAGAAAGGACTTCAGGCCTTCCAAGATTCTCACTCTTTTCGCAATGACAGTCATATGGATTTTTGTTCCTGTTTCTTTTAACAAAGGAGTCATCTCTTTTAATGTATTTAGCTATCTAGGAATGTGAAATGAAGGATGCACCAGCATCCCTGGCCTCTCTGAAGGTTATAGCCCGGATTTGGTCAATCCATCTGATTTCCTCCGAGTCGTTAGCCATGGCTGTATCAAACTCCGTCACTCAGTCTGAAAATACAAGAATTGTAAAATGAAATATAGCTTAATCGAAACTTAAAATAATGTACTTAGAGATAGGCTATAGCAGAAAACTTCATAACTTTCCATTTGTTCTGTGGAGGGGGGAGCTCTAATTTCGAAACACCCGGTACATCAGTAAGTTCAGTGATGAGAAAGCCTCCCGACCCCCAATCCAGATTAGACTTTGCGCCACAAGTTCTGACAGAGTAGGGAAGCTGAGGGCGGATTGGGTCCCTATGATTAATCATTAAACACGTTAGCCATATTTTTTCGGGTGCTTCTTTTTGTTTAGGGCATGTTTTCCTTTTTCTGCTTGCGCTGTTCAATTGTTTATTGTTTTCCCTTACCCGCAAGTTCCTGGTTTCTCACTGTGGTTCTTTCATGATTGTTAAAAGTAGGGTAGGGCTAGGCCTATTTGTTAAACCGTGGTTTTCCTGACTTTTTGGATTTTTCATTTCTGCCGCAAAATGTTTCATTTGTTGATTACCGTATCCTATACTCCAGATTACTAAAATGTCCCTCAGTTTTGCTGGGTAGTGTTTTTCATGAGTTCATGATATATCCGCCACGGATATAAATGTCAGAATCGTAAGAACCATGTCAAATGATGCTGCTCATCTGGTTACATAACAATAGTGCTCTTCTGTTTTTAACTGTATCATTTGCTTGCATTTTCACACAAGGTCTCTCTCTCTCTCTCTCTCTCTCTCTCTCTCTCTCTCTCTCTCTCTCTCTCTCCTCACGTGGGACTTTTATCATCGTGTTGTCAAGAGGCGGTCTCACTGACATTCTTCTTGTTAGATATAGAACGTATATCACATTTACGTTAATCCGCTGGAAGTTTATTTTCATTCTCGTTGAATTTCTGTCCGTATCGATGGACAAGAAGGAAGAAGCGAGGATCAAGTGAATGAGAGTTTCCGTCTCCAATCATTTGAGGTTTTATGATAAACGGAATTATAATTATACATGGGCCTTCAACAGAATATAGTAATAACTTATTTTACCTGATTTTCTTATTATTGTTATGGTCAATTACTGCTGCTCTTCTTCCAAATTATTATTTTTTTATATCCTATGATATTATTTTGAATCTAGGTGAATGCGTAATTGAGTTCATTTCTGTCGATTTATTTTGTAGATACAGGCATTCAGTCGGAAGTTAATGTTACTCATTCGTTAAACTAACAGCAAGCATTAGAGTTTACTGCACGAGACTAGAATACAACAGGCAAGGAAGTCATCAGATTGACATAAATACCAAAGTTTATATTCATTTTGTACATAAGCAATAGAGATTAGCTTTCCGTAGTCCTTCAGCCTCACCGCCATTATTCGGCACACTGACAAAAAAATTTTTTTAAGCTATAATTCCTGCTCTTTTTTTAATAGCTTCAACATCCGTAGAATGATTAGGTTGGCTTGAACTCGCCTAGGGGGAAGCTGTGCAGTTTTTACTTCATTGGTTTCGATTATGTGCGTATATGTATATATATATATATAAATTATATATATATATATATATATATATATATATATATATATATATATATATATATATACACATATGTATATATAAAATATATATGTATGTCTATATAATACATATATACATATATATATATATATATAT
This sequence comes from Macrobrachium rosenbergii, assembly GCF_040412425.1. Classification (NCBI taxonomy): domain Eukaryota; kingdom Metazoa; phylum Arthropoda; class Malacostraca; order Decapoda; family Palaemonidae; genus Macrobrachium; species Macrobrachium rosenbergii. The sequence continues at coordinate 24,576,055 of NC_089743.1, read as the reverse complement.
AGATATATATATATATAATATATATATATATATATATATATATATATATATATATGTATTTATATATATGTGTGTGTGTATGTGTATGTATGTATATATACACGTGTATATGTATTATATATAAATATATAAAATACATATATATACATATCTATATGCATATATGTATTATATATACACATAAATATATATTTTATATATACATTTGTGTGTGTGTGTATGTGTATATGTATATATATATATATATATATATATATATATATATATATATATATATATATATATATATATATATATATACATACACACACACACATATACGCACATAATCGAAACCAATGAAGTAAAAACTGCACAGCTTCCCCCTAGGCGAGTTCACGCCATACTAATCATTCTACGGATTTTTAAGCTATTAAAAAGACCAGGAATTATAGCTTCAAAATTATTATTATATATATATATATTTTTTTGTTAGTTTGCTGAATGATTGCAGTGAGGGTGCAGGACTATCGAAAGTTAATCTCTATTGCTTATGTACGAAATGAATATAAACTTTGGTATCAAGGACGACATTTTATGTCAAAAGAATTTCGTGACAGCATGGCCAGCCGTGGGGTCAAACATATTCACTCTACCCCTTATCACCCAGAAAGCCAAAGAATAGTGGAACCTTTCCACCAAATCCTTGGCTCCACTTTGAAAAAGCTTGAGCATGAAGGAGGAGCTACCTGGGAGGAAAATCTTCCCTATGCCCTTTTCACTATTCGCCAAGCCCCCATTGAGACTTCAGGGTATAGCCCTTTTGAGCTCCTATATGCTCATTCTACTCGGGTCCCCCGTGACATCCTGCACAAGGCCTGGGCCAAACCGGCGAGGGCATACTGGGCGAAGGACCTGTCTAATATACAACAAAAACTTCGGGCTGCATGGGCTGTCGCCCAAGTGACAGATGCCGCAACTCAGGAGTGGGTCAAGCTTAAGCTCAACAAGGAGGCCCAAACCCAATCCTAGTCCTTTGGACTGGAGCCACTCGCCCTCTCGAGACCTGGCTCACAGGCCCCTTTAAGATACTTGGCAAGCGAGGGGCCCTAAATTACCTTGTCAACTGCTGTAAGAGGAAAGACAAATTGCTCCATATAAACCTACTAAAACCGTACCTAACTAGAGAAGAGAAGGAGACCGTGGAAAGCCCTCCGGTTCCAGGGGCGCTAGTAGGCACCATCACCACGATGTTGCAGCCCTTGATGAATTCAGAAGTACTGCGCTGCCTTGAAGTCATTAGGCCTACTCAAGGGCTAGATGACCACAAACGTAATGATGTGCACCAGCTGCTCAGCACACATCCGCAAGTAACCCAAGACCAACTTGGCTGCAACGACATTGTGGAGCACACCATACACCTACAGGAAGGTGTCACTCCAGCAGCTCAAAGATGTTACTGAGTCAATCCCAGGAAGGCTAAGAGAACTGAGGAGCAAGTATAGCTCCAACTCGAGCTCGGCCTGATTGAAGTAAGCTATACTGAATGGTCATCCCTGGTAGTCTTGGTCCTTACAGGCTATGTATAGACTACAGGAAGCTGAATGAAGTCACAAAGCTTGAGCCCTACCCCCTCCCGAGGATTGAGACATGCTTGGATAGCCTGGGCAGTGCACCCCATCTAAGCAAAATCGATCTTGAGAAGGGATATTGGTAGGTGCCCCTGTCAGAAGAGTCGCGCCCTCTGACTGCCTTCACCATGCCTACTGGGTTCTACCAGTGCAAGGTGATGCCTTTCAGCCTCAAAAACGCCCCTAGCTGTTTTCAGAGACTGATGAACAAAGTCCTGGCAGGAATCAAGAACTGTGTCGTCTACCTCGACAACATCGTAACATATGCCAACACCTAGGAGGAGCACCTGCAAATCCTAAACCAAATCCTTACTGCCCTACACAAAGCCAACCTGGTAATCAACCTCAGGTGTCAGTTTAGCTTGGCCGAAATAACATATCTTAGTCACCGTGTGGGGAATGGCGAACTGATGTTGAAGGAAAATAATGTCCATGCCATTCGGAACATGCCTTACTCATGGACCAAGAGGGAAGCTCAGCGATTTGTTGGGATGGTGCTGTACTTCCGACATTTCATTCCAAATTTTCCTGATGCTGCTGCCCCTATCACCAACCTCTTCTGAGGAAAGCAGCCTTTTCATTGCACTCCAGAGTGTGAGAGGGCATATGATCACCTCAAGGCAGTCCTAATTAGTCAGCCCATTCTCCACACACCCGACTACAAACGGCCTTTCTGCATGGAGCTTGATGACAGCAACATCGGCATTGGGGCAGTATTGTTCTAAGAAAAGGACGAGGTTAGGCACCCAGCAGCCTACTATTCCAAGAAACTCAAACCAGCTGAGACTAGGTATAGCACTATAGAACAAGAACTTCTGGGCATGATCTTGGCCATGAAGTAATTTGAGTCCTATCATGCTGGTCTCCCATTGACCATCTATACTGATTATAACCCCTGTAAGTATCTCACGACTTTCCAAAATCAGAATAAGTGCCTGATGCATTGGCGTCTCGACCTCCAATTGGAGGATCGAACACATTAAAGGTATGGATAAGAAGATCGCTGATGTCCTTTCTAGGCATCTCAGCTAATGACTGAAGTAATAACCTGTTACCCGTCCCCTGCTGTAACGTGGCACTCCTACCAGAGTGAGGGGTAATGTTATGCCCATTTGAATGAGCACTCCAGAAAGCATAAGATACTTCCTTCCTTGACTCTATCCTTTCATTGTAATCTAAATCCCAAGACCCCAATTTGCAAAACCCATGTAATTACATGCATGGTTGTATAATCATGTACTGGGATTTGTACCACGAGGCACCCCCGATGTTAGTGCCACGTCTGGCACAGTATCACCGCGTACAAGTATCATGGAGTCACCTAACATAAGTCCACGAGTACTTCGTTGTAATGCCTCATCAGAGCAAACTAACTGCATGACTTGGGATCTCGAAGCTAACTTTATCATTAAGTGCATGACTAATTTTAGAAATTACTGTAGAAATAATGCTCTAACCCTATTTTATTTTGTTACTCTGATTCATGATATAATAAGTCATTGAATACATTTATTTTGACTGCAATAAAGTACACTTTATAAGTGATGAAGTATAATTTGCAATTGATTGAGTCAATTGAGCAGAATTACTAATTTTAAGAAGTTAGTGCAATTAAAAGGGGAAGTAAGGAGAGATAATAGCTTAATCAGTTGAGCTAACTTATTCGTAGACATCCCCACCCAATTCAAGGTGCAGAATGTCAACTTGTTTGGGGAAGTGTAACAAGGGAGACCTCTTCTAAGCTACCTTGCCCTCTATGCTCTGCAATAATGTAAAGTATAGCCTTCAGAAACTTGATCTGCTTTTTATTTCTTTGAAACAAGCACAGTAATGTTAATAACACCACTGACTAACAAAGGCAAGTTATGGGAAAATATTGCCCCTTCCTAAAGAAATCTTTCATTTCTCCCCCTTGGTAATCTTTTAATCTTCTTCCTTGACCTAGTGACTGCTCGAGATCTTTCTTCCAAGTAATGCCTTTTGGAGGCCAAATCCTTGCCGGAAGCACAGACGAGCCAGTGAAGGAGATTAATCCAGAAAGAAAAAGCAGCTGGGCCCATAGCAACTGGTCACCATGTGGCTAGTGCCCTGCCACATGGTCTGGGTGACATAAAAAATGGACTGCCAAGCAAGCAGACACTGCCAACTGGAATGAAGAGAAAAATAATCCGCTGAGGTCTTAAAAGGCAGCGAATGAGCGGCGCTTCCTCAGAAATGCCCAGTAGCAGAATCCACACTTGCCCCTTTTGCTCCACTCCCTTAGAGCCTTGACCCTTCCCCACGTGGCTGTTTTGAGCTTTAGTCTTTCTAAAGTGCAAGCCCCTTAAATTCTTGCCCTCCATGCTGGCGCTGAAGACGATGACCACCTTCCATGCTGGCGCTGAAGACGACGACCCCCTGTCTCCAACTAAAAGGTAATGTACCAGCAGTGAGGTTGTGAATCAGTCAAGAATCTTTTATTCCTCTACTAAAATTAATTTCATTTCCGAAGTGCAATTTCCCACAGAGACCTGACTTATTTAGTGCTGTGAGTAAATGTCCAAAATTCACATGTATTTCATCAGTACTTAAAACCAAGTTGCTTTGGCACCTTCCGTGCACTACCTAGTTTTATGTAAGTAACCGAGTTGTGCTTGTGTCATTGTCCTAACCACTGCCCCTCACCCAATGGTGTTCTTCGATGTGTATTTTTCCCCAGTTTAATTTATTGTAAATTCAGTTGTTCAACAGGACTCTGTTTTACCTGTCTGTTTCGAATTTCCCCATTCTTCTGACTTAATTGTTGATTGTAAATATAAGTGATTAAATTTAAGTTACCCTACGTGTTTATCTGCAACTTTCCTTGTTGAAGTGAGGCCTTCAGCTTAGATTTTCTATTTGTGTTTTACCTGAATCAGCTCCTTCAGTCAGATTTGAAAGTTTCCATGGTAAGTTCCTCACCCACCTCAGTGTAAAACTCAATATATGTGTACAGTATGTGTGTGTGTATATATATATATATATATATATATATATATATATATATATATATATATATATATATATATATATATATATATATATATACAATTTTATGTAGTTAATGACTTTTTATATTCCCTATTTTATCAGTCGTAACACTATAAATTTCACAAAGGCCGTAATTCCGTAATATCCTGTGTGTTATCAACAGAATTCGTTGTCACATAGCTGTAAGAAACGCCATGTACAAGAGACCTTACTCATTCATATCTGTGGGAACTGGAGCGGTATTGATAATATTAGGTGTTGTAAATGAGTGGTCTTTTGCTCGGCGAATCAGATAGTGACATTTATTGAAAGATTAACACTCAAAGTTCAGTCCTTGGAGAAAAATCGGGGAAAATAATGCTGGTGAAGCTTGTCAACTCAGTGAAGAATGATCCCCTTCCTCCCTTAGCAGCCAGCACTCATCATCATCATCACCATCGCCTCCAACGCCTCACGACGCAAACGGCATCGGTAATTCCGCCACTCATGACTTTCCTGTGCTTTATTTTCCACAAATCTCTGTTCGTCTCCAGCCTCCCTTCCCATAGTTCTCATCCAGCGCTCAGATAATCAAATCCTGTCATAAAAATGAACGACGCATAGTAATTGACATACTCTTGAAGAGCCTAACAGAGTAATCAGCTAATTGCACACATCATATTGTACAAATTTTAGTACAGTTACTTTGTCATTGTCCACAGTTATGTGCTTATATTATCTGCATCTTCGCACAAACATTAACTCAAGTTACAGACTAAGACAAACTGGGGCGTTGTGGACAGAACTCTGAACCTTTTTTCCTATATAATTGGTAATATCAATTCAACCACCAGGGGCGTCATTTCAGATTTTTGATGGCGGGGGTGGGGGGCCGCAAAGGCGGTTTGGCGAGCGAAGCGAGCCAAATCACCTGGGCTTTTTTATTTTGAGCTATTTTATGTGCTTTTTGAAGCACAGAAAATAGATAGATAGATATAACTTAATGTGATGACACATTTGAATTTCGGTAGGGATAATGGAAAACCAGCTGCTGTTACTTCTTGGGGCTTGGTGGGGTGAGGGCGGGCAAGTTGAGGCTGGGGGGGTGCATCTTGAGTCTTGGGGGGCAGTTGCCCCCTAAATGACGCCCCTGTCAACCACGTATAATATTTGATATTTGGGTAGAATGTGTTTCCATGATGAAATAATAATACTATCAGGCTTATAAAATACACCATACGATTTTGCCTTTTACCTCAGACGAAGGTATTTAAAGGTTGCAGCTGTTACAAGACAACTTCATGTGAGCAGGGTAACAATAGTCCTGAAGGTGTTACGGCTTCACCTAAGACGTTTCAGCGGTAATTATATGTAACCAGTGATCAACATTGTTTTAATGTTCGAACCTTTTGAAAAAAATTTTGTATAATAATATCGTTGCGTTAAATTTACTTGACATTTGCTTTATTGTTCGTTTTAGAAAAGACCGTAATATTAGTAAGTAAAACTTAGAGTAGATAAAAATGCATTGAAGAAGAGGATATAGTTCCAAGCCTCCATTCACTAGTACCAATCCCACTAAGTGTACAATGTAGCCTTTTTAGCTAAATTTGCTCCTAAGTAAAGCTAGAATTGCTCTAGGTAAGCTCTCTGAGTAGAATAAACAATAGTAAGAGCGTTTTAACTACTCTCAGTTCTCGCTAAGGTTATTTTAGTCTAAGTAGTGTTTCAGTGTACAAGTGGTTCTGCGCTCTCTTTGGAGACTCTTCTCGGTGTATTTGCTCAATTAGGTAGATTTGCTCTGGAGTGCTGCCTTCGAGATGTCAAGTGGAAAATGCAAGTGGGGTAATGCTTAAACGATTATTTTATTACAGCAGTATGAAGGGTCCCCCAAACGCTGGAAAGTCATTAAATCAATACCGTTGTAAAGAAGAGAAATCAAGTGCTATAAAAGGAAAAGTAGTTAAGCTCCTGAATTTGAAATTACAATTAAGTGGAACAATCTGCACTGTAAAATGAACAGTGAAGTGTGAGGAAAAAAGGAAGGATGGCAAGGGGACAGATGTGTTGGGTAAAAGTAAATGGGAATCTTATCATGCCCTTCACCTCAACTGGCCGCACGAAACCGGGAGGAACTACTACTACTACGAACAATTAAGGTAAGCAGAACGATATGTTTTAATCATGAATATTTTAAATGTACATATCCAACGTATGACCAGTAAACATTAATTTACATTCACTTGTAGACCCCATGTCAATATATTCGAGAGTTTTATGATGAAACTAATATTAAATGGGCAAATACTTTTGATTAAGTATAGATTGTAGAGAATATATTATCCAAGTATTTCTATATGTATATATACATACATATATATGTATATTGTCACGTTCACGCAGCAGTGCAAGGGAAAGGATGGCTCTAATTATGACCTAGATAACTGCAACTGACTTACAAGAGGGGCTGCACTATGGTGAACAGAAAATGTAATAGTAATTATACTCAAATTACAATAGGGTTAAGGGTTTAAGGCAAACTTAGAATGTCCATTTAGAGTATAATTCACTAAATGATCAGAAGAGAAAATATTTACAGGAGCTAACACTGGAGCTCCATGGCACTATTCAAATTACTTTACTAAATTTACAAATCACTAAGCAAAGTGCCACAGCATGTGCAAGCGTTATCACCAAGCCACCTTAGCCTACAATATGTGGCAAAGATGGGAGAGGATCCTAGAATGTACAGGAAGGGGTGCAGTAATTGAGGCAGGAGTACACTGGGATTTCCGGATATCTTGGCCAGATATGGTACCTGTAGTTTGCAGGACGATGGCACCATTGACCTACAGGTAATTCCACACAAAAGGTACTCAAAACACGGATCTGCAAGAGCAGGGATGTTGAAATACATGAAAGGGAATGGAATGACACTTATCTTGGAATACGTAAGCAAATAGCAAGGCACTCGTATCACTCTTTTACTGTATATTGCACTTGCAATCAAAGCAAAGTTAGAATTAACACTAGTATTCCAAAATATGGAATATCAAAGCACCACAGTCAAAATCACATGAGTCTCTGAAGGAGAACAACAAAGAGGTAGGCTATGGAAACAGGAGAACAGGTGGAAAAATAGGATAAGGCTAAAATGGTGAGGCTGAGCAGTCAACTTCCAGTCACATTACCTTAGTCCGTGGACAAGACATGAAGGCGATCAGAGCCGGGTTCCCGTAGCAGTGCGTCAGTGGGAGCTGCATATAGTACTGTCCCCCACCATAGAGGGAGTAGATGAAGTAAAGGGCACTGGCGATCTACAGGGGCATCAGCGCGCAGAGGGTAAGGCGGTGAGGTAGGACCACCTTCAGAGTGACAGTATCAGAGGGAAGTCTTAGGGGGGCACGATCAAAGTCCCTGGACAAACAGACTTCTTGGCTGATAGACGTAGTAAGATACACTAGCAAAGAGGGTCCGGCAGAGCTTATATTTATACGGCAAATGGCACCGAGGAAGGAAGGGTACAATGCGGAGATACTTAGCAGGGAGGAGCAAGGATGAGTGGGAGGAGTCACAGGTGGGTCAGGTCAACCTGGTGACCCTTAATGGCATGACAGGTAAAAGCAAGGAGGGTCAGCTTCTCAGGGAGGTCTCGTGACGAGATTGACTGGGGGACTGTTAATAATAGGCTAACTCTCAAAAGGTCTGCGTAAATGTGCAATGGGCTACTGATTTTCCCCACAAGCAAAATTTAATATGGTCAGGTCAGAGGTTGATAATGATTTTGGGTACGGTCATAAAGTTATCTCCTCATTTGACACCTGGCCATCATTATTGGAGGGCAAGGCAAGGGAGAAATGTCAAGGGGACTTTGACAAAACATTTAGTACTGCTTTTAATTTTTACGTTATGTTATATCAAAATTATCAAGGTGGGAAAAGCAAAATACAAACGATCAGAAGGACATCTGTAACACCTTCCGACAAAGGAAGACGTTACACACCCCTTTCGGGCATAAACATCTAGAAGATTTTACCATATTGATAGACATAACTTCCTCTCTCCTCTAATGTATCTCAAAATCAAAACACATTTTATGCAAGGTTTTCTTCTAGACAATTCAAACTAAGAGGCAGCAAAGTATGTGACTTATAAAAGCATGTAAACTAATTACTTTAATTCAGATTTGCCTCGTATATTCTACACGTTATCTAAGGTAATCGTAACTTACAAATCCATTTCCGCAAGGATTTAGGTTGATTTGATCAGAAAACCTTCGTCTGATTTCTTCACACATATACTTGTGCTAACCCATACACAAGGTAGTGCAACTGGTAACAGTGCAAAGGTAGGAAAAGAAAGCTAATATATAGGCAGTGTGGCAAATGGGAAAGTTAGATAAGTTAAATATATTTGGGGAATATATTTTAAGACACAAAATTCAACCGGTAGGGAGTGACTTGATCACCATCTCTGTTAATGGGCATCAGTCACTGGTAAATGTGAAAACCTGACTCGTCAGGTAGCTATGATTGTAAAGTCACCACATTGGCGCCGGCGTAGTGTTTCGGCGGCGCCATTAATTAAGTCTCCGCTGAGCATGTTTTCTTTGGTGACTTCCCATTTTCTTCAAACTCAATTAGTCACGCCTAAAACGTGCCAGGTCACGCATTTTTAACCATTTTTACTTTATGCGTATTTATACAAATGTCACACATTGTGTATCACATGTTTCTTCATTCACAGGCATCAAGACTGTATCCATATTGTAGTTCTGTATGTTTTTGTGTTGTAATTTATACTCGTTCACTGCATATTATTGTTTATTGTTTCAACCTCAGGTCACAGTCAATTCCATTGTCTCTTGCAGGCCGGCGTCAGTCGGCCGCTATATAAACTGCCTGGATCTGTATTAAAGTAGCAGTAACTTTTACCTGCTCGTTTCTTTGACACCTTACAGTGGTGACCCCCAGAGTATCCCGGAGCCAAGGCCCTGCTCTCCAGTTGGGTTAGCCGCTTCGGCGTCCTGGACCACATCACAACCGACAGGGGCCCCGCCTTCCTCTCCAAGTTGTGGTCTGCCCTGGCTCAACTGCTGGGAACCACGCACCACACCACCACAGCGTACAACCCAGCAGCCAACGGCCTGGTCGAACGGTTCCACAGGTCCCTAAAGTCATCCCTCATGGCCCGCTGCACCGCCGAGGACTGGAAACATCAGCTGCCGTGGGTCCTCCTGGGTTGAGAACCGCCCCAGAGCCGACGGCACCCCATCTGCAGCCGAACAAACCTATGGGGAACCCCTTGTGGTGCTGGGAGAACTCGTGACGGATGAACGCCACTCCCCATCACTGCAGAGGCTCCGCGACGTGGCCGGCAAGTTCGCCCCTTGCAGGTGCTCATACATCGACAAAGCAACCACCTTCATGCCGCCACAGCTGTCATCCGCCACCCACGTCTTCGTCAGAGTCGATGCCGTCCGTCCACCACTAACCAAGTCCTACAGGGGACCCTTCCGCGTGCTGGAACGAAACAGCAAGGCGTTCCAGCTGGCACTCCCCGGCAAGGACGACTGGGTTTCAATAGACCACTTAAAGCCCACCTTTCTGTCGGAGAATCCCGACAGCGACGCAGCACCCCTTCCGCCCAACCGCACACCAGCACGCCCTTCACCCCCGCAAGCGCGGCCGCCCCAGGAAGGGACCACCCAACCAGCAGCCTCACAGGCGGGAGGCCCCTCCGTTATCTTCAAGAAGCCGCGGCACCCTTCAGCGTCCCAGCAGATACAGGGATTAGTCAGACGCGTCCCTCGTCTTGGGGGGTATTTGTAAAGTCACCACATTGGCGCTGGCGTGGTGTTTTGGCGGTGCCATTAATTAAGTCTCCGCTGAGCATGTTTTCTTTGGTGACTTCCCATTTTCTTCAAACTCAATTAGTCACGCCTAAAACGTGCCAGGTCACGCATTTTTAACCATTTTTACTTTATGCGTATTTATACAAATGTCACACATTGTGTATCACATGTTTCTTCATTCACAGGCATCAAGACTGTATCCATATTGTAGTTCTGTATGTTTTTGTGTTGTAATTTATACTCGTTCACTGCATATTATTGTTTATTGTTTCGACCTCAGGTCACAGTCAATTCCATTGTCTCTCGCGGCCCGGCGTCAGTCGGCCACTATATAAACTGCCTGGATCTGTAATAAAGTAGCAGTAACTTTTACCTGCTCGTTTCTTTGACACCTTACATGATCATCAAAGACCATACAGGACTCTTAAGTATTAGCTTTGACAGTGCCTGGGTATCTGGCACTTGGCACTCTGCATATCACTCAGAGTGGGTAATGTAACACAAAGTTAGCGGTAGATTACTATGAGTCGTTTAATGAGCGTTATTGTAGGAACAGAAGTAGTTACACAATGTCAAATGACAGGAAAGGAAATTACTTACATTTTGCAGAGTTAGAGAAAGGGAGTGACTTGGTATCTGATTCTAGATTACAGTGCCAAATTACTTAAAGTCAGGGCACTGTGCCAGGTTTGCACCAGTGCTCTGAGAACTCGTTGGTTCTCCTAGGTTACCTGGGCATCCTATGCCAGTGTTTCTTCTTCCAGTGTCCTCTTTTGAAGTGATAGTTTAAGTTTCTAACCAGTCAGTGACGCCGAATCCAAGGAAGGTGCTGAAGTGCTATATACTCCTGCTGCTGTGACAATGGGAGCAGTGACAGTTCCAACAATTTCCATCAGAACACCTTGCTCTGCAGTTTTGGAAACAGAGGAAGGTGGTTTGGTGGGCATTTGAGGCTCACAAGTAATGATGACCAACCCAGGCATGGGTTGTGAGCCCACACCTTTGGATGAGCTTCTGCCGGGGTTGTGGGAATCCAGAGAGGGTTCTTGTAAATGTCGGGTTGGCTCTCTGTCAGGCACAGGTAGCAGAGCCAAGCCGAGTGAAGAGGTGGGGGGAGTGCCAGATTGTAATCTATAGGGAAATCTATGGGGTACTCTGGGTCTGATACACAAGCAGGACCAGGCTCAGGAATCCAATCTTGATTTGGCATGGCACTGTCATCTTGGCAGGGCCATGCTTGGAGCTTAAAGTGGAATAAGGCTTGACAGTGTGTAAGCAGCAGAACTGTATGGAATCCGCAGGCTAGGACAGCGCATTGCATGCGTGGTGTAGAATTCTGTCATATATATATATATATATATATATATATATATATATATATATATATATATATATATATATATATATATATATATATATATATATATATCAGTGCCGTTTCTAGCTGTAGGCGGACCAGGCGATTGCCTAGGGCCCCAAGCCACCGGGGGACCCCAGGGTAGGTTGGAAAATTTAAATTTCCCAAGCCACTCGGGGGCCCCCGATCCCCTGTGAAAATTTTTAATTTTAAAATTTAAAATTTGAAAATTTTAAGGATTTTATCATGTGCACCTCATATTATATGTATACCTATGACAATGTTCATTTATTAGCATTTGTGTAATTAATTGCAATTGTTGACACTACAGATTTCTGTGCTTTATAATTAGTTAGACCCATCCATCGTTCCCGTTAAGGGACCCTAAACCCTATATTTTAAGTAAAAATAGTCGTCAAACCGAAATCTAGATAAGCAACCCATAGTACTATATACTATAGACATTGTACTTTCAGTTTCGGTGGGTTTTTAAATACCACCCTCCATTTAAACGCCGCGTGGTCGTTCTTGACTTATGTAAAAATATTACAGATCGCAATTTCGTTATTACTTTCGGATTTTCTCATTTTTTCGTGGTTCCTTGCAATGTTTAAGTTTCTCGGTTAGATAAACGTTTGTCCTCGAGTCATTTCATACCAAAGGCGGGTAGTTGCCAAGCAACTATTTTGTATCGCACGTCGTTTCATATCAGTGTCTCCATGAGAGTTTGTTTACGTTTAGTCTGAGGTACCATGAGTGACTGAATTCAAGGATATTATTATATTCCTTCGTGTTTCCAGGTAATATTACTTACTTCGATTCTTTATACAGTTGTTCCAAGATGCCTAGGCCAGGGAAACAAGTGAAACGACAGAAAGAATGTACATTTAGGGGGTGAAGCATTCAAGCAAAATCTTGAAACTGAAAAGAAAATCCTCAGTGAAAGTCCATCCATAAAACGTTCTTCTTTAGAACATAAATCGTATTCAGTGGAAAGCGTGTTGACGCAACCATTGGGAAGTACTATTATGAAATATGATTAGGCTATATTGAAGGTGTGTTTAGAAAAATGGCCTGTCCATATTGTCGTGAAAATTTTTATATTGACGTGGAAATATTATATAAATTACTTGACTGTTCCATTTTTGTTATGTGCAGAGGGTGTGAAATCATTATAAATGATGATATGGTAAAATTACAGTTTCGGTCAAATTCGCATTTCCGATATAAAAATATATTATCCCTGGCGTAAATAGTGTGTTTTCAACGAATTTGACCTTTATTTCCTCCTCAAATGATCAAATTTAGAGATACAGGGCCCCCCCCTTAATAACTACGATAATGGGGTTCCACAGTGGGAAATCGGGGTTTTTGGGTGGGGGAATACAGAAAATGAGTAAAATAAGAGCTGTCTAACCTACGACAGCAGGTGAAGATCCGCCAATAATAAAACCACATGTAGACGGCAGTTTAAGCCAAGGATCTTTTGTCAGTAAGGGGGTGGCGGAACGGCGCTGTGCACCTTATCCGCAGAAATAAAGATTCTTGGCAAGCACGTTTATTCTGGCAAGCGAGTATTGTTGCGCTGCGCGCGCGCGCCACAGGTCTAGCGTGGATGTACATACTACCCAACCACTTCACTTACCTTAAATAGAATCAGAAATTGCAGACGTAAGTTTTTCGTATGAATCATCTCAAAATGAATGATAAGTAAAAAAATAGAACATATCCGAATTTGACCGAAACTGTAATAACACCAAAGATATATGTAAATGAAGCTTTTTACTATTAACTTCTATGGTTGTTTATGTAACAGTGTTGTTGGGGTTAGGCTGCAATGGGTTTTCAAAACTGATTGGGTGCTTGAGTTTAGGGAAAATTAGTAATAAAACTTACGGAGGGTATGCTCAACACATTACTGAATTGGCTGTAGCAAAAGTGAGAAGTTTACTTATGAATACCATAGAACTTTTCAAGGTGGGAGAGCAGTATTAACAGTATAGAGGCTGTGCGGTACCAGGCCTCTAATATAAGGGAAGCTTTGCTGAAGATCAGGGAAGTGACGGATCCTGTGATCAAGGTTGAAGCCCAAAGTTTGGCAGAAGAGGTGGGTCATACCGATTTCTCATTTGCAAAGTCCTATGGTATGACATTCTACACCATGTGAACCATGTCAGCAAGCTCCTGCAGTCTCCCAAAATGCAGCTTGATGTGGCAGTTTACCTCCTCACTAAAGCAAAAACATCTCTGACTAACTACAGAAGAACTGGCTTTGCTTCAGCTCAGGCCTCTGCTAAAGACATGTGTGAGGAAATGAATGTAGAGGCTGTACTCAAAGAGAAAAGACTAAGAAGCACAAAAAAGCACTTTGCTTATGAAGCCCCAGATGAGCCCATTGCAGATGCCATGAAGAGGCTAGAAGCAAGATTCTTTAATGTTGTTGTTGACACAACCATTGAATCCTTAACTGATAGGTTTAAAACACTGGGTGAAGTGAGAGACAGATTTGGAGTGCTGCTCAATTTCCAAAAACTGGATGATCAGGCACTGAGCAACCAGTGTGATGGAAAGGTACGGGCTGTGGAAGTCAAAAACTTGCCAAGGTTACCCTCAGATGACATGACTACTCTTGAGCTCCTCACCTTTATCCACAAAAAACATTTGGAGGAACTGTATCCCAATCTGTGGGTTGCCCTGAGAATCGCCTGCACTCTGCCTGTGACTGTGGCCTCAGCAGAGAGGAGCTTCTCAAAGCTGAAGCTCATCAAGACCTATCTAAGGTCTTCCATGGGACAGGATCGATTCATTGGTCTTGCAATAATTAGCACCAACCATGAGGTGGGCAAGCAGGTGTCATATGAGGACATCATTGATGACTTTGCAAATAAAAAAGCCAGGAAGCAGACATTTTGAGGACAATGCATTGTTACTGTGAATTATTAGTTCTTTTTCTGGTAAGTGTGTGACTGTGATGTTAATTAAGCGTTATTTTAAGTATTGGTTTTTTTTTATCTTTGCACTTTGAAATAGATGTGAAATAAATAAATGTGAAGTGTATTAGTTTCTTGTATCTTAGTAGACCATCTAAAGGGCTAGGAATCGCTTCATCACAGTTGGACAAACCCCTCGGGGATGTATGAAGTACCTACCCACCAATCTATCTAGGGCCCCCCAAACAGCATCTTGCCTAGGACCCCCTCAAAGCTAGAAACGGCCCTGATATATATATATATATATATATATATATATATATATATATATATATATATATATATATATATATATATACAGACACACACACACACACACTTTCCTGCTATGGACGTCAGAATTTCTTCATACTCTTGCATTTGGACGTCAGGCTTCGTTGTGACCAGCATATCCAAAATAACGTGAAGAATTCGAGAAGTTGAGCATTCTACACCACACATGCAACTCGTTGTGCTAGCCTGTGGATTCCATACAATTCTGCCGCTTACACACCGACAGATTAAGGTTTGTGCATCATTTCGTTATTAGGCTGTTGAATGCAAGATCCTCCTTTTTTCTCTTAATTTTTTTTTTTACCAAAGGCTTTGGCTACATCCAGTGTGTGACACCTATAATTATTATTCAACTCCATGCTCATCTCTCCGAAAAATCAAGATACGTCCTAAGCTGCTTAAACTCAATAACCTGAGAATCGACTTACCCACAGGCTTCATATTTTTGCCACCGATAATTGTCAGTTTTTTTTCTACCAAAAGAGCATGCTTCGGATGCGAGCACTTGAATTTTTCTGTAAACCCATGTCCTTTTCACGAATACTAGGAAAAATTTGTGTTCATGGGTGTCAAGACTGGCAAACTTGTAACAGGGTAAATGATTTTTTGTCATTATTTTACGAATTTTTCTACCATCACAAAATCACAGTCTCAAAATTCATTCCAGTTAATAAAAGGAACTCTAGCTGATGGATAGCTGGAAATATTCAGATGTTTATATATGGCCAATTTTGTAGAAAAAAATAATCACTCCACGAAGCGTATTGAGAATTTGGAGTAAGGATTGAATCGTTTTTTCTTAGCTCCATTCTTGTCTCATTCACTCATTAATTTAGGGAGCATGATTTCCTTCTCCCTTCGCCATTCCATACTTGAGTAGTCTGGGTGTAGATGGATGTCTGAAAACCAGCATACACTGAACTGCTAAGTGTTCTCTCTCTCTCTCTCTCTCTCTCTCTCTCTCTCTCTCTCTCTCTCTCTCTCTCTCTCTCCTGTATATATATATATATATACACAGTAAACCCCCCGTATTCGCGTTCTCATGGTTCGCGGACTCACACATTCGCGGGTTTCTCTGTGGAACATATCTAGCCAATTTTCGCGGAAAATTCACCCATTCATTCACGGTATTTTTCACTGAGAAATATTCACTAATTACTGTATTTTCATATAATTTTCATGAATAAATGCACTTTTTGTGATAAAACTATTAAAATACTCAAGTATAAGCATTTTTACAGGGTTTTTCTTGGTTTAAGCTATCAAAATGGGCAGTTCTAAGTGTTTTTAGAGGGTTTTAAGCATTCATGGATTTGACCTATTCGTGGGGGTTGTGGGACACATCCCCCATAAATATGGGGGTTCACTATATATATATATATATATATATATATATATATATATATATATATATATATATATATATATATATATAATATAATGTGTGTGTTTACGTGATATTGTTTATTCACCAACATTAAGCTACAAATGTCATTTAATGTCAAATTCACTCGGCCTTGGAATAAACACTGAAGGGGAACTTATAAATGATAAACAATCCGTTACCTTGTGGACTCAAACCACCGGATGGTTGGGAACAACAACATTTAGTGACGCTGACTGTTATGCCATCAAGAGCATGTAACATGGGAAATCAATTTATAAGCAAACCCAACTTCCAAACTGGCTTACAAAGTAAGTGTAGTGTTTTTCATTCTGGTAACAAACTGAGGAAGGGAGTGAGAAATTTAGCCCCTACATAAATTTTCGCCATGCTTCCCCTTTTTGATACATCTTTTTATCTTTCCTGAGACCTGGTGACTGCTTGAAATGACCTCTTTTCAGCTAAAGGTGAAGGGAGAAGGAAGCCTGCTGAAACCCGCCAGAAGAGTTGAATCCCCCTGGAAATTAGCGAACATGGGTTGCCAGAGGTTTTAAGAGGTGCAAAAGAAATGAGTAGGTAAAAAGTGAACTGCTGATTTATTCATGATCCAGGCGGTTTATATAGCGGCAAACTGGCGTCGCACCGCAGAAAACAATGGGAGCATAGGTGACCTGAGGTCGATAACAATTAACAGTAAAATACAGCGAACGAGTATAATTTACAATGTGAAAATAGACAGAATTAAAGTTGAATACAATCTTGATGCCTGCGAAAGAAGAAATACGCGGTACATAAATTGAGGACAGATAAATAATCACATACATTGTTTAAATGATTGGATTTACATGACCTGGCCTGTCAGGTGTGATGAATTGTAGATACAAAGAAAATGGGCCGTCACCAAAGAAAACTTGCTCAGCAGGGACTTTACAAATAGCATGATCAGCAGAGACTTTACAAATGACTTTACAAATACTCCCCCCCCCCAAAATGTAGGTAACGTCTGATTAGTCGGCGTATCTGCTGGGGCGTTGAAGGGTGCCCCAGCTGTGTGAGGACAACGGAGGGACGTCCTGTGTGTGAGGGTGGCTGATTGCTGGTGTGGGCGGCCATTTCTGGGGGCGGCCGTGTGTCCATTCCTTACGAGGGCCCGATTGCGGCAGTGGCTGTGCCGGCGGAGGGTGCGGTGTGCTGACGACTGTGTCCTCCGGGAGGGCAGGCTTGACTCGGTCAATTGACACCCAATCGTTCCTCTCGTGAAGTGCGAGCAGGAACACCTTGCTGTTCCATTCCAGCACGCGGAAGGGCCCCCTGTAGAGCCTGGTCAGTGGCAGGCGGACGGCATCATCCCTGACGAAGACGTGGGTAGTGGAGGCCAGCCCGGGCGGCGTGAAGGTGGCTGACCTGTCGGTATATGTCCTCTTGCAGGGGGCGAACTTGCCGACGATTTCGTGAAGCCTCTGGACCGATGGGTTGTGGCGATCCTCTGTCACTAGCTTGCCCGGGACCACAAGGGGCTCGCCGTAGGTTCTCTCGGCTGCGGACGGGGCGCCGTCAGCCCTGGGGGCGGTCCTCAACCCGAGGAGGACCCACGGCAGCTGGTACTTCCAGTCCTCGGCGGTACAGAGGGCCATAAGGGACACCTTCGGGGACCTGTGAAAACGCTCGACCAAGCCGTTGGCAGCTGGGTTGTAGGCCGTGGTGGTGTGATGAGCTGTCCCCAGCAGCTGGGCCAGGGCGGACCACAATTCGGACAGGAAGGCGGGGCCTCTGTCGGTTGTGATGTGGTCAGGGACGCCGAAGTGGCTGATCCAGCTGGAGAGCAGGGCCTCGGCGCATGCGCTGGCGGTGGCTTCTTGCATTGGCGTGGCTTCGGGCCACCTTGTTGAGCGGTCTACCACTGTCAGGAGATATCTGGGCCCGCCTGACGGGGGAAGGGGCCTGACGACATCAATGTGAACATGGCCGAAATGCTGCCCTGGCTGCGGGAACTCACCTACCCCGGATTCGGTGTGCCGCCCCACCTTGCTGATTTGGCAATGCAGGCACTGCCTCGCCCAGGTCCTCGCATCCTTCTGCACTCTGTGCCAGACGAACTTCTCTGACAGCAGCTTGGCCGTCGTCTGCCGGAGGGGTGTGACAGGCCGTGGATGATGTCGAATACCTGGCGGCGGCAGGAGGCTGGCACTAGGGGGCGGGGCTGGCCGGTGCTGACGTCGCAGAGGAGATTTGTGCCTCCGGGGGTGAGGGGCACGTCCCTCCACTTTAGGGACGTGATGGCGGTGTGGTAGGCTGGGGTCTCTGGGTCGGCGGCCTGCTCCCTGGCGAGGTCTTCGTAGCTGATCCCCAGCTGCACCGCGTTCAGCTCAACTCTGGAGAGGGCGTCCGCCACACGGTTCTTCCTGCTGGGGAGGTACTTCACGGAGCAGGTGAACTCTGCAATGGCCGAGAGATGTCGCTGCTGCCTGGAAGACCAAGTGTCCCCTTGCTTGGTGAAGGCATGGACCAGCGGCTGGTGGCCCGTATAGATTGTGAAGGGCGTGCCCTCCAGGAGGAACTTGAAGTGCTGGACTGCATGGTACACTGTGCAGAGTTCCCTGTCGAAGGTGCTGTAGTGGGCCTCTGCAGGGTTGAACTTCTTGCTGAAGAAGGCGATGGGCTGGGGAGCGCCGTTGATGACCTGCTCCAGGACAGCACCACAGGCGACGTTGCTGGCGTCCGTTGTCAGCTGGAGGGGGACGCTGCGATCCTGGTGGGCCAAGGCGGTTGCCTCGGCGAGGGCAGTCTTCATCAGGGAGAAGGCCTGCTGCTGGCTGGGTCCCCACAACAAGGATTTGGTCGGCTTTTCAGGGTCTCCGTCAGAGGGGCCGTGGTGTGTGCGATCCCGGGGATGAACCTCCTGTAGTAGTTCACCATCCTGAGAAACCCTTGGACGGCCTTGACGGAGATGGGGACGGGAAACCTGGTGATGGCTGCGACTTTGGATGTGAGCAGATGGACGCCATCTGGGGATACCTCGTGGCCCAGAAAGTCGGCTTTCTGTACGCCGAAGGTGCATTTGTCGAAACGTACGACGAGGCCGTTCTCCTGCAGGCGCTGCAGGACTGCCTGGATGTGTTTCTGGTGCTCCTTGTGGGACTTGACTTGGAAAATATAAGGATATCATCTACATAGCAGACGCAGCACTTTAGGTCCCCCAGGATGCTGTCCATGAGCCACTGGAAAGTCGCCCCAGCGTTCCTCAGGCCATATGTAGAGAAGGCGAACACATAGGACCCGAAAGGCATGATGATTGCAGTCTTTGGTATGTCCTCTGGTGCGACCAGTACCTGAAAATAGGATTTCAAGAGATCCAACTTAGTAAATATTTTGGCCCCGTGGAAGGAGGCCGTGAGGTCCTGCATGTTCGGCAGGGGATGATGGTCAGGTTCCGTTGCGAGGTTGAGCCGCCTGTAGTCGCCACAGGGTCTCCAGGAGCCGTCCGGTTTCTGCACCATGTGGAGGGAGGAGGCCCACGGGCTGGAGACCTTCTTCCAGATTCCCATCTGTTCCATTTCGGCGAACGCATCCTTGGCCTCCTGAAGGCGTCGAGGGGGAAGCCTCCAGAACTTCGCATGTGCGGGGGCCCTTTGTTTTTATGTGGTGATATATGCCATGTTTGGCTGGGGCCCCGGACTTTTGGCGGAGCTTGGGCCTGAACACATCAGGGAACTCCATCAGCAGCTGCGCGTACTGGTGGGGGGCGGCAGAGCAGATGGTGGGCACCTTGGGTCCCGTTGCCAACGGGAGGGACTGGCAGGAGTCTGTATCGAGGAGGCGCTTCCGACCGACGTCGACTGCCAGCCCGAAGTGTGCCAGGAAATCCGCACCCAGGAGTGGGGTCCTAACGTCCACGACAACGAAGTCCCAGGAGTACCTCCGGCCAAGGATGGAGATCGACAGGGGCCTGGTTCTGTAGGAGAGGATGGGGGACCTGTTGGCCGCCATCAGGAGGCAGCCGGGTCCGGTTCTCGCTTGCGGTCCTCTCTAGATGCCGGGAAGATTGATCTAACGGCCCCTGTGTCGACCAGCATCATCCTGCCGGAGACGGTGTCGCGGACGTAGAAGCCTACTGGTTCTGGGCCCCTGGGTTCTCCTGCTGCCATGGCGGCTTGTCCTGCTGGCCACCGCCTCCCCCGTTTTTTGAATGGGCGAATGAACAGGGCGGCAGGCAGTTCTGGGCATCCTTGCCGAACCGCCTGTGGTAGCGGCAAAGACCCGGGAATTCTATCTGCTGGGAGGCGCTGGGTGCCTCCTGGTGACGGCGTTGACCTCTTGCTCTGTGCCCTCCCCCTGCTGGATGGTGCTGACTGGGAGTGTGGGCACTGGTACCCGCTTCGTTGCCTTCACGGAGTCTGTCAAGTGCTGTGCTGTGCGAATCAGGTCTTTGAGGGGCATCGCGTAGGGCGCAGGGATTTGTGTGGGGACCTCCGGGAGGAGCTGACGGAGGAGGAGCTCCCGCGACAGGCTTATTTCGCGCTTCTTTTTGCTGCCGTCGGTGTCTGGGAGGGTGAGGAGGTCTTGGATCATGCCCCATGACTCCATGACGCTCTGATCCTGCCGCGGGTTGAGGTCGAGGGCGCGGGCGGCCCGCTCGGCAACCAGCAGGGAGCATGTCTCGAGGGTTTTCTTCAGGAGGTGGTAGGTAAGGGGGCATGCGTCGGACACCCACGGGACGAGCTTCCTGTAGATCTCCTCTGGCAGGTCGTTGAGTACTATATCTGCCTGCAGCACCTCGCTGTTAAGATCCGCAATCCTGAACTAGCTCTCGACCCTGTAGAGCCACGCCGACGGATTCCCCTTTGTGAACGGCGGCAGCTTTATGGACAGGGCGGCCCTTGATTGTCCCACCGGGCTGGGGAGAGTGCAGCTCATGGGCAGGGGTGTGGAGGAGAGTGAGAGCCTCGCACAGGGACAGGCGTGGGTGATATGGGAGGGAGGTAGACCTCCAAATCCGCAAGGTCAGCAGTTAACTGAACGAGGGAAGGGATGTCCGCGTCCATACTTGCTCTTTGCCCTCTTAAATGGAGTAGGGTACTCGCGTCAAAACGCAATTGGGAGCGCGCCGTGTGAGTCCGCTAATGATGCTGGTGATTTTGCCGACGAGAGTCGGCACACCCAAACGCTGGTTCAGCGCTGTGATTAGTCCACTAAGGGCGCGAGTAAGCTCCTGAAGCCAAGACTGAGTCGCCGTATGGGTCTGCTAATGGCTTCGGGAACCACTCCGGGGTCACCACTTTAAGAGGTGCAAAAGAAACGAGCAGGTAAAAAGTGAACTGCTGAGTTATTCATGATCCAGGCGGTTTATATAGTGGCAGACTGGCGTCGCACAGCGGAAAACAATGGGAGCCTAGGTCACCTGAGGTTGATAACAATTAACAATAAAATACGGCAAATGAGTACGATTTACAATGTGAAAATAAACAGAATTAAAGTTGAATACAATCTTGATGCCTGTGAAAGAAGAAATACACGGTACATAAATTGAGGACAGATAAATAATTACCTACATAGTTTAAATGAATGGATTTACGTGACCTGGCCCGTCAGGTGTGACAAATTGTAGATACAAAGAAAATGGCCTTCACCAAAGAAAACTTGCTCAGCACGGACTTTACAAATAGCATGATCAGCAGAGACTTTACAAATGACTTTACAAGGTCACCAGGATTTGGAAGGTCTTGAGACAGAAAACGGAGATTGTGACGCATGTGACAGAGTTGCCATCTTGACCCCTAAGGCCAGATGCTGACGATCCCAGTGCCCTCTTAGAAGAGCAAGAAAATAATCCTCTGAGGGCATAAAACCCAGGCACAGCTGGCCTCGCCCTCAGAACCCTATCGGTAGCAGACCTGACACATTGCCCCTTCCTTGTTCCTTACTAAGCTGACCCCACGTGGCCATCTTTCGGCCAGCCCAGTCACGTTTCCTGTGCATTCCCATTAAACTCACCCCTCCACCCCTGGTGTATTTTTGACGAGGCTCTCCATAGCTCCGTTCTAAGGTAACGTCCCTGATTTAAGGTTATTTCAACAGTCATGTAACTTTACTCTTTGACTGAATTTCATTTCTTTTCTGAAGTGCGATTTCTCACAAAGTCCTGACTCAGTTAGCCCAGTGTGAAGTTTTAGCATAAGCATCTTGCACCAGAATCAAGTTATCTAGGCACCATATGTGCAACCCTCGATTCGCCTGATGTCGTTATAATTTCTGTATGTAACCGCTTGCACTGAGACAGTTTCACTAGCTGTGGAAATAACTGCTTGTCTTGTGCCTCTTGCAGTGGCATTCCCACTGCAATCAATTCTTCAGTGTCCCTTTTATGAGGATTCCCCATAGAGTCTTCAGTATTTGAACAATTGATGAAATATTTAACCACATGGCAGAACATTACTTTACTTGCATATCTTTCACCATTCTTCTCATTGACGTGTTTAATTGTAAATATATTCCATTTAAAATAAACCTAAGTGTTTATCTGCAACAGTTCCTAGTTGAAATACGGCCTTCAGCCCAACTGTTTTTCTATTTAAGATTCCACCTGACCTAGCAATTGCAGTCAGAGTGACAAGGTTTCATAGTAAGTTTACTGTTCTCCAGCTAGACCCCAGGATTGGATCCATGAGCAAGGAATACAGTAAGTAGGTCAGAATGAAACCTTAATAAGAGGTATAAGTTGATACCGACTCTGGTGTATGTTTTTCCGTTAGATTCATGTTTTTGTACTTTAGAGTCTATATCAACCCCCCACCACCATGACAGCCGATTGTACATTTGAAACATGAAGTTATCTATGAATTTTTGTCACATGCACGGTTACGTTTTTAATATTCACAAACATTAAGCTACAAAAGTCGTTTATATGTTTAAAGCACATTTATTTATGAAATACATGTATATATATAAATATATATATACATGTATATATATATAATATATATATATATATATTTATACATGTATATATATATATATATGTATGTATATATATATATATATATATATATATATATATATATATATACTGTATACATATATGTATGTATATATACATACAATATACATGTGTATATATATATATATATATATATATATATATATATATATATATATATATATATATGAGAGAGAATGAATTTTGTGGCTAACCGACCATGATATGGCAAAAACACCTGACGAATATTATGTACAAAGTTACAGGGTATGTTTAGTTCTATGTAGGTTTTAGGATCACGGAAGATTTGTGGAAAATTCATAATCCGCTTCATCGTTCGCAGTCGTCTTTTTCATACTCGGGATCTGCATTATCATCACCGCTTAGCTCACTCGGTTCCATAACCGTAGTCTGAATTCATTAACGTTGCCGTCTTCATGAATTTTAATTAATTCATCACTGCTCTTATCACAATTAGTAATTGAGGAGCATTATGTATATTTGCTTGAAATCCCTCATACCTTTCATCTCTCGCTATATATTGAGTTCTCGTCGTCATCGTACCAATATTGCTACAACCTTCGAGCGTCATGCTACAACGAATGTCCTTGAAGTTTGTCCGAGTCTCACTAATTTCTTCCGTAAGCTAGTATCATTGTTTCTCCAGAAAAATTAGCATTCTTCTTTCTTTGTTCGAATTTCTGCTTCAGTTCGCACGAGTCTTCTCTTGCTTTTTTTTTTTTTTAGAGAGAGAGGGTAAATGGAAACTAGTAAGATGGAGGAATGTTAGTACATGAAGTGGAAATAGTAGGTCCATAAATGTATTTTAGAGTAAATATTTCACCTGAAGATAGGATGAGAGATGGTGTTAGTCACAGAAGAGGTGAAGTAGGAAAAGTATCGGGATATATGCTGAAGACTGGGAGGGAACGGAGTGTCTATGGAAGCCAAGGTTGGGGCGTGTGAAGGAACAGTTGAGTTAGTTCTCCTTATGGAAGTGGAGAGTGGATGTTGGATGTAAATGGAAGACAAAATGATTGGCAAAAGTCTTGGGAAATATTTGCAAACAAAAGAAAGATGGAACTCGTTTTCAGTAAAAGAGGATACTGATAAACGCAGAAACTTGGACAAATGAATATCAGTATTGATGGTGAAAGAATAAAGTACTTAACTCGTATAAATAGGATGAGAGAAGAGGTAAGTCACAATAGGTTTGGGAGAAAAGCGGATTTTGTATGGAAGTAAAAGTTAAAATATATGAAGGGATTCTCTAGGTAACTTTTCTTTATGAGAATGAAATCTGTATGTTGAATGCAAATGAAATGGGGAAGGAAAAGGTCGGGGCTGCTGAGGTGAACTGCTTGCGTAGCATATAGGATGAAAAGTGTAGAGGTACGAAGAAGACGCAGTCAAAAGATTAGCACATGTGAGAAAATGGCTGTTGAGAAGGTTTAGTCACGTTGAGAAATGGAGGCTGACGTACCTGCTGTGTAGATTTTAAGGATAAGCACATTTTATGAAAATGAAAATTCAAACATATTGTATGGAAGTCTATATGAGGAAACGGAATCAGTTACAAAACGTGATTTAAATATTTCTTCTGACTCTAAACTGGAATTATAAATCCAAGCACCAAAATGTAATAGAAATGCATTAGAAACAAAAATAGTAAGCTTCTTAAAGGATCATTTATTTTGTTCTCTCCGGTCTCATAACTGAGCACAATTTTGATTCTGCGTTCATCTCAGCGTTAGGTTCAAACGGATTTTAATACACTTGTATTACATTAAAAATACACACTGTTATTGTCATCTGTTGATAAGTGCTGGCATTAAATCTTTTCTTACTTTCTGGTTAACCGAGCATATAGAAAACGAATTTCCATTCCACTTATCCACACAGAAAAGTAAACATGCTGCAGGTGAAACGGACCGTAGTTTGATAGGTGCTTGGGTGGAGGTGTGGGACACCTTGAATATATAAAACAATCAGAAATTTTATAATTGTAAGAACTTACAATACAGCTTGACCCTCATACAAATCTTAAAACTAGAAACGTGCGAATAAAAAATTTATAGTTGAACACAAATCTAGAATGAAGACGAGTTACAACAAAATTAATTACTTTGCCAGTGAGATAAGAAGTCGCTTTGGCAAGCCATGACTAACAATAAATCATAGAAGATAGTACTATAATTTTACAGTGACATCTTAAATGATATCTTCTTACTCAAGATATCCCAAACAATTACGTTATTACTTAAAATTTGCCAAAGACTGCCACATCAGGAGATGATTATTTGATTGCTGTAAAGTACCACATAGTTAAACCATGATAATCATTATTTCTTTCCTCTTCTTTACCAGGACCTCTGAAACTTCTGCAACATGTTCCTTCGTCTATCAGGGTCAATGCCAAAGTTGCTTCTCACTGAACAGCTCCACCACCAAGACACAGCTGCATATAATTTACACTGGGACAGCCAGATTAGCAGCAACTTCAGTGGAGGTGAGTTGTGACATTTTCTCCTGCGAATTGAGGTAGCGTTCTTTAGGTAAGTTAATGTGACAAGAAAGGTTATTCAGCCAGTGGGTCTCGTAGAGACGTTTTCTCAAGGAAGTGAAGTCCTGCGGCGATTGAGTGAACATTTCAGAGGATTTGTTGAATGTAGAAGATAAAAGAGCCGCAGGGCGGAAGAATGCAAGAATAGTATGGGTTAGTTTAAATTTGAAAATCTTGTGGAAGGCACTGATTGTCTACCATGTAGGGAGGGCAGTCAAGAGACTGAAGAAATCTGTTGGTGGGACTGGACATCTTATGATCTTGACGAACTACTAATTTCGCTGGCTGGTTACTCTATTCATGCGGGGATTGAATGTACTTTCAGTGCCTCGTCCTCCATACTCTTAGCACCGAAAAAGTCATTCACAGAAGATTAGGAGCAGAAGGAAGTAGCACTTTCAAGTCTTCATTGTTTGCTATACAGCCTTTCTTTGCGGACTTTTATTTAGAATGATGCTCGTGATTCCTTTAAATGATCAAATCGAAACGAAGCGTTTCGTCATTCTGAATCTGCACGAGCTACTTGCTATCTAATTGACATTTTACTTTTCATCTGGCTTCGGTTTCAGTACTCAGTTGCACTTCTTTACTTTCTCTGAAATGCAGTATTGACACAGTAATAAGCTTATCAGAGTGTTCTCCAGTGATATCCTTGCTCTGGAAAATGGCTGGATGTATGTATGTAGAGCCGAACCTGATAACTGGAAAGAAAGAGGCCATTCATTGCCATAGTTAGAAATAAATGAAATATAACAAATGATAAGATAGCTGGGGCAAAATGCTTTAAAATGCTGTAAAAAAGAGTAGTAAAGAGAAAAATGAAAATGAAGTCAACTTCAGGTAAAAGTTTGTCACGAAAGCGTCGAATGTCCCCAGAAACTCAGATTGTCTTTAAAAATGAGATGAGGGCACCATTATCACACTCATCCTCCAGCGCATCAACCTCAGATTCATACAGAAGGTGCATCTGCCGTCGATTAGATTTGGGAGAGTGCAGCATCTGTGTCGCACGTCGGTCGCTGAAAA
Source organism: Macrobrachium rosenbergii (assembly GCF_040412425.1). Lineage (NCBI taxonomy): Eukaryota > Metazoa > Arthropoda > Malacostraca > Decapoda > Palaemonidae > Macrobrachium > Macrobrachium rosenbergii. The sequence goes on along the minus strand of NC_089743.1, from coordinate 24,549,037 downwards.
CACAGTAAGTCGTTGATTAGAACTATATCGAGGGAAGGAAACAGCGGAGTCCCTCCAACTCCCCCGTTGTCATATCTCTAAATGTGAGCTTTTATGTAGATTTTCTCCCTTCCATGTTAACCCGGCACATATTTGATCGCAACCTTTTTGTGAAAGACCGATCGATGTCTTTACTCTCAGAGGATGTGAGGATGGTAAGCAACTCGCGTAATCTAGTAGGGGTTTGCTTTCAGGTGTCGTGAAAGTTTGTTATACTTACAGAACTCGATGGTGAGTCAAGAAAAAAAGTACGTCGTGCAGTATAACCATACTCTCTGATATGAGTAAAGCTAAGAATAAG
>NC_089743.1:24411197-24543697 GCF_040412425.1 Macrobrachium rosenbergii | reverse complement strand
TGCAATAATGGCAAGTTAGGGTTTGCCCAGTTCCCATTTTTGTGGGGATTTGAACCTCCGAGGAGGGACGGGGATTTATCTTCCGCCCCATGGATCCTTCTTGAGGGTGGTGAGTTTCCCACATGTCTGCTATTCGGCAACACTCGGTGAGTGTTGCTGGGGCTTTTTCCACTATATGAGTGGCGAGGGCAGGAAGGGCGTAGCGCAGGAAATGCTCGAATTTAAACCGCTCGAGTGCCTCGACGGTGCTTGTGGCTCCTTCGGAATCGAGCCATTTTGTTAACGCCCGCTCTGAATGGTACGTCCAATCGGACCAGGTCTGGCCTGCTTCTCTGGGCTGCTCTCTCCAACGTCTCCTCCACCGCTCGGGGGTAATCTCATACGCCTTCGTCACTGCTTGGCGTACAGCTTCCCAGTTTCCCCGATCGTCTGCTGGAAGGGCGTGGTAGGCAACGAGGGCCTTTCCGCCCAGGAATTTAGTGAGAACAAGGGAGAGTTCCGCGGGGAGAGATCGCAGCACTCCAGGACTCGTTCGGCCCTTTCAAGCCATGCCGGGTTGGACTCTGTCCATTTTGGCATGAACGAGTGAGCTTGGCTGAGGGCACTCATTCCCGCGGCAGGGGCGGGCGGGGTGGCGTGCTGTCGTTCTAGCACCTGGAGCTCATGGGCGCGTTCTCTCTCTCTCTCCTGCTCTTGGGCAATTCTTTCTCTCTCTCTCTCCTCACGTTCTCTCTCCTCTCGTTGTTCTTGAGCGATTCGTTCTCTCTCTCTCTCTCTCTCTCTCTCTCTCTTCACGTTCTCTCTCTCTCTCTCTTCACGTTCTCTCTCTCTCTCTCTTCACGTTCTCTCTCTCTCTCTCTCTTCACGTTCTCTCTCCTCTCGTTGTTCTTGGGCAATTCGTTCTCTCTCTCTCTCCTCACGTTCTTTTGCCTCTCATTGCTCTTGGGCAATTCGTTCTCTCTCTCTCTCTCCTCACGTTCCTTTGCCTCTCGTTGCTCTTGGGCAATTCTTTCTCTCTCTCTCTCTTCACGTTCTCTTGCTCTCTCCGCCTTGGCATCGTCCACTCGCTCTTGAACCCATGCTCTCAGATCTTGCCCCGATAGTCCCATGTCCTTCCCAGCGGACATGTAGAATTTGAAATCCTCGTTTTGTTGGGCTCTGGTATTAGCCATCTTGAAATAATGGTTAAAGGGTAGGTCTGAAAAGACTCAGGTTGTCTGAAAAGACTCAATTGCAGGAATCTGAAACACTCAATTGTTCAGACTGCAGGAGAATGGATCTGTCCGAATAAGACAGTTGATTAGTAAGTCTGAGGAGACTTTTGTTAAAATTTGATATGTCTGGGAAAGACGTGGTTGTTCTTGGCGAACGAATTTTAATATGCGTCTCGGAAGACGTAGTGGGATTTTGTCACACTCGGACTTGGCCGGCTGTAGCGTGAAGTTAAGGAGTTGTTCTAACGAACTAGAATGATCAGTCCCGTAAGGGCTTAGATGTGTGTGAACTACACTATATAATGTCTCAAAAGGACTTAATTTTGGGTTCCCGCAGGAATGAGAGATTCTCGCCACGTGCGACGTAGAATTTTAGTATGAGTCTCGGAGGACTGGAATTTGGAGAAATTCTCGCCACGTGTGACGTAGAATTTTAGTATGAGTCTCTGAGGACTGGAAGTTGGAGAAATTCTCGCCACGTGCGACGTAGAATTTTAGTATGAGTCTCTGCGGACTGGAATTTGGAGAAATTCTCGCCACGTGCGACGTAGAATTTTAGTAGGAGTCCCTGAGGACTGGGAATTTTGGTTGATGAATTCTCGCCACGTGCGACGTAGAATCTTATGAGTCACTTAGGACTTGGAATTTGTGGAATTTGGAGGAATTCTCGCCACGTGCGACATAGAATTTTAGGAGTCACTTAGGACTTGGAATTACGATTCGTCCCTTAGGATTTAGAAATTGCTAACGGGAGAACCCAAAGAAAAATGTTTGCTGAGAAATGAATGGAGGGGAAAAAAAAAAAATGCTACACACGCGGGCATGGGTCGTCTGGCCAACACCGGAGGTATTTTTAGATTCTGTGTGAATGAACCCGTGTATTTATAGACCGTCTGGGATTCCGGGGAATTTCCCAGTCGTCTGAGAGGATAACAGTAAAACGACCTAGTAATTTTCCCTATAAGCGGAGTTTAAATTTCGCTTTCCTAACACCTAACTCGAATTCTAACTACACTGAGAGAATTTCAGCAATGCAAGCTGACTTCGTCGTGTCCCACGTGGGAATTTATTCGCGCCTAAATAACAGTTCGCTAATCCGAAATGCGAAGTAAAATTTATCACAGAGGAATTTCTTTCGCACTATTCCTCGAAGTAAGAATATGGCAAGGATTTTAACACAGAGGAATTTCGCACTATTCCTCGAAGCAAAGGTTGGTTAGCACTGGTTATTTCCTAACTACCTATCCTGAAAGGCATGCATTAACAAATCTAATACGGCAGTTCTTTTCTCTCAGTGAATACATGCGTCCCTATTTCTGATTCCTAGGAACAGTCACGATTGTAAAAAGATTTTGCTAAGATAAACACATTACTTACATGGAATTTCTGGATCTGTGTGCTGGTTTTACACAAAAGGTTTGTAATTGTCTCATACCCAGCTTAGCATTGCTAATAGCTGATCTAGCAAGTTGCAAATGCAATAAAGCAACACTAGGGGAACTGCAACTGCAAAACGAGATCTATGGCCAGGTCGCCATTTTTACGTTTTTCCTGCGATTTTAGTTTGAGATATTCTCTGTGAGACAGGTAGCAACGATTTAAGGTAATTTAGCCTTGTGATTCTGACTTCGTGGGTACAGGAAAACGTAAAAAAGAGGAAAACAAAGGAGAATTTCATACAAGCATAGGGCTCTTGTTACTGAGGGAAATATTACGTAAAACACGTGGGCAAATTTAAAGGAGTGTATTTACATAAATGACATCAGTATGGGAAAGAGGAACTCAAGTAGATTTCTGATCCTGAAGGGGATTTCTACGGGATTGAATGAAACTGGGGGATTCCAGACACAGTCCGAGAAGTTTCCACGAAATAGGGTCCCTCTGGAATGAGAGATATGCACATTATACGCCAGTAATGAAAATAGACAAAAGAATAATGAATTCGAGGCTGCACTGAGGGTGCCAAAGGACTTTGATGGAGTAATAAAGACTTAATACTGCCGATGCAAGAGGCGCACGGACATTAGACAAGGGAGTCTTTGATTAATGGCGCTCAATTCAAATAAATGTTACAAGGACAAAGCGTGACTGAATGGTGGTTTTCCATAGCACATTACCGTAAGACAGGTGTGTTTCCAACGTAGAAATTTGGTCCGTGGATGACTTGCGATTTCCGAGGGCGAGTTCTTCCACGTGTTAGGATGCAAGGGCACGGCGATGGGGACTTCTCGAAGAAGGGCGACGCGTGGGTAACGCGAGCACGTGGGGAAAGTATACTTTGAAAAGGGCCACGTGGTTAGGATGCAAGGGCATCGATGGGGCCAGGTGTTGGGTCCTCTTCACTCCCTGACTTCCACCCCGCGTGTGTGAGAGAGAGGCCTTGTGTGTTCGGCTTTTATTTCCTCCTATGGGGCAGGGGGCACCTCCAACATAGGGGTGTTGAATCATCTTCCAGCTGATGTCTGCAGGGTAGTATGCCTGTAAGAAACCCACCAGAGAGATCACTTTGCCTTGAAGAAGGATCTGTTTGAAAAGGAGTGGCTTTTAATCTTTTAAACCCTTGTATTCTGACCGTGCTAAGTCGATAGACAGATGGTCTATCGATCGGGCGGCTGGCAGTAAATAAAACAACAACACAACCAACAACAAAAAGGGGGGGAGGCAACTTGCTAGCGAATTCTTGCTAATCATAATAATATATATATATATATAATATATTATTAATTACATTTACTGTTTGTTCTGAGAACTAGGTGTTGGCCCCTAAGGCAAGGTTACATTCAAAATTCCATATACTGTATAGGCATCACTTTCCAGTTTTTTTTTTTTTTTTTTTTTTTTTTTTTTTTTTTGTTAGGAGTCACAGGTGCAAATATGTGTTTTTTTGCTATTTTACGCTTGTTTTGTTGTTCTTAGACTAGGAAATACTAGTATTTTAGTATTTTAATGGATTTAATGAGAAATTTTGGGTGTTCATATATCGCGATTTTTCTCCAGAAAATCCGCGCTATATTTTCCATTAATATATATTAAAAACTCTGCGAAGTCGTGAATTCGCGTTAATCGAATCATGAAGTAGCTTAGGGGTCACTGTATACATATATATATATACATATATATATATATATATATATATATATATATATATATATATATATATATATATATATTTATATAATTTTGAATGTAATTTTGCCTTAGGGGCCAACACCTAGATCTCAGAACATGAACAATAAATGTATTAAATAGTATTACTTACCTTGAAATTACATCTATTCAAAGAAAATGGGAAGGTTGCCTTTCAAACCAGTCAGTTAGATTAAATTAATTTGTTTACAGATTTGCAACTAGAAATTAATATGGACAGGCTGGCAGTTCAGCAATCAAGGCACATGCAATGTGCCATACAAAAAGTAATTACAGTTAGCAAATAAATAAATCTGAGAAGGCTACAGCCCTACAAAGAGTTTGACATGAATCTTATAAAATACTTAAGACTGGCTGATAAAATTATTTTACATTAGCACAACATTAACGCTTGAGGGGCCTAACATGTGGCCCTTGTAGACTTGATTGCAGAAGTGTTGCACGTGGCAAGATGGAATTGAGTCTTCTGAGGCAATTGTTTCACAAGGGCAGGGGTTTCTGGAAAAGAATTACAGGTCAGCATTCATCTACATAAAGACTTTCTCTCACATGAAATTAAATATTCACGATGGAGGGAATTATTAATTAGATTTAATTAGCACATAACACTATGGTGGGAATGCTCTAATTATTATCAGAGAACAAACTTAATTTAGGCTTGGACCAAGTCGTGAGGGAAAATGTGTGTGCTAGGATGTGGGAAGCAAAGGGACTTTGTTTAGGAGAATGAAAAGTTGGAAATACTGAAAATTGAGAGAAGTTCAGTAATAGGAAAAGAGCACTGGCATTACTTGCGACTTCAGGATGTACCTTATTGCATCTGTACATGGAGCTCGCTTGCAGAAGATGGATTCAGGCCGCTCTCTTAGAAGTTCCGGCATGTGACCAGTGGGGGGAGGACAGAGAAGTGCCAGGCTTAGTGCTGTTAAGAGTGAAATGACCTTGCACTTCGGTGTCAGGGAATGGAGTGAGAGCGAGCCAGGTCACGGCGTCGTTCTCTTGATTCTCGCAGTGAGCACAGGACAGCGGTACATCTGAAAGAGGCAAATAACAGCCAGCACAAAGGTCATAGGGAAATAGGTGTTATAGTTAAGACTAACAAAGGGTCAGCCTAGCAGCTCATTTACTATCGTGAACTGTCCTTGTGCCCTAATGGCTTTGTCCCCCAATATGGTACGATATTGGGTTATGACGCCTACATTCCGTCCCCCCTAGTAGGGGTCCTCCTCCAGCTGCCATGAAATTTGACTTACTAGCTAACGGGCTGGAGAGACGAATATCTATAAATATGTAAGAGTATATATATATATATATATATATATATATATATATATATATATATATATATATATATATATATATATATATATATATATATATATATATATATATTTGTATGTATATGTATATATATATACACGTGTGTATAATTTACATGTATATATACAGTATATATCTAAATATATATATTGATAGATATAATTTCTCTCAGAAAGGTTTAATACAGTTAGAAGTAGGACACACTTTCCAAAATCCTCAAACACTGTCAGTATTTGAACGAGAGTTTATTGGTTCATGAAAAACAGGTTGGTCTTCATTTTTAGCTTCTCGATGCAACCAAAATAGAGTTCTTCCACGCGCTCCAATCTTGATGTATCAGAGTTCAGCTTTTTTTTTTTTTTTTTCCTCCTGAAAATATTTGAAAACACTGTAGGCGGTTCCTTCGCGGGGCCGCTTAAACGTTCTTTAAAGTGACCCTCCGTGTCTTGTATTGTAGGACTTGGTTAAAGGTCGTTAAATGAGATTAGAAGACTTCTCCACCATAGAGCTCATTTGGTAACGCTCTTCAAAAACTATGCCGCATTTGTGATAAATAAAAATTTTGTGTTATCTCGTGGTAATGAAAACTAAATGGACACCTTTTTAGTTGAAAATTTAAAAAATAAATGAGATACATCAATACAGGAATTCTTGAAAATTCGTAATTCAGTACAATTTATATACCAAGAATTTAGTAGATTTAACACCACTGTTAATTTACTTAAGCTCCGCCCTGCTGCTCGACTGAGAGAATATCCGGCTCAAATGGAAGGTTGCCGTTATTCTGTTCCTATCAAGCCGTAACTATTCAACAATCGAGGCAAGCACAACGCGATCCATGCTTCTGTGATGAGGTCAGAATATGTGCTACGGTACTTACGTGGCCCTGTTAATCAGTGCAAATGGCCTCCAATTTGATATTGCTAAGTGTTTTATGTGTATCATGAGTTTGTTCGATCGGTTGCGCGCTCTCTCTCTCTCTCTCTCTCTCTCTCTCTCTCTCTCTCTCTCTCTCTCTCTCTCTCTCTCTCTCTCTCTCTCATTTGGCTTGAGTACCGTTTTGAGATTATAATTATGCATGCATGTTTGCATACGATGTGCATGCATGTGGGCTTTTGTGTGCAGGGCTAAACTGACTAATTTCTAGCGAATACACCTATTGACAACTCTCTCTCTCTCTCTCTCTCTCTCTCTCTCTCTCTCTCTCTCTCTCTCTCTCTCTCTCTCTACATGTACTGAAAGATTTGAGAATGGCTTCAGTGCCTCTTGTATCCTTGGCCTTGTTAATGTTTGCGGCCTTCTTCATTAATGTTGCTGCTCTTGTCCAAATTGTTTTGGTTACCAACGACTGCCATGATTGTGGTTTGTCTCTCTCTCAGGTGAAGCTTCCGCTGTTTTTGCATTCAAGGCTGTGTGTATCTCTCTCTCTCTCTCTCTCTCCCCCCCACCCCCTGCTAACGTTGTGTGACCAGCGTTATCAAACTTTTATTTAAAGTGAGTTTTAGAATACTTTATTACTAACATAAGGTTCTTGTTTTACCGCCGTCCCGGAGTAGTTGCAAGATGGCGCTACAATTCAAAAATGCATTCCTGGAAAACTTGAGGAACAGAGAACCGCAGAAGACCATAACAAATGAACTCGAAGCTGAAACCAACGATCGTTTTGAACTTCCGTAGTTTTGTTTCGTTATTTTCTGTTTCATTCATATTCATATTTCCTCTTATTACTTTACGGGCTGCAGCCCAAAGCTTTTTGCTTGTGATCTGTTTCGTTTTATTTTGATAAAAGTTTGAAATTTAGCAACACATAACTATTTTAGTTTGTAAAAGGAGCAACGCAGTAATCAGAATTATCAAGTGTTTTAAGAGGAAACGAAAGACGGTTAACAATAATAAACCAACCGCACCACACTTACGATCCCCGCCATTCCAAAACTGTGATTTTTGTAGTGTTGTCATAAAAACGCGCAAGTAAATCGAATATTACCTCTCCATTTTGGTATATTATGCTTCTTGTTATGGACATAGACTTTCTAATGCAGGCCGTGCAAGGATTTGTGTTTTGTTAAAGTTAAGACAGTTATTTGGAAGTATATACAGCACTTTTTAATATTTACAGAAGAACAGACTTCAATGCCACATGCATAATAATGGCGTACTGAGATTATATCTTTTAGAAACTTAGTATGCTGTGAGATTGTTCCAAGAAAGAAAGTTGAATCAAAGGGTTTAATGCAAATAGTACCTTGTAAAACCACCACAGTGCATTCAAATGAAAGCAGGACACAAGCTGCTGTATCCGGATGGCTCTCGATTGTTCAAAGCAGAATTTTAAGTGGTTGGTTTTAATGTTGTACGAAAGTCACGTTGCCGAATTCAAGCTTTGCTCGAAATTAGTGCATTTAGGCAATGAGATAGCGGACAAATTGGCGAAAGAATATGTAATGAAGAAGCTGGTCTAGAATAAATTCTCCAACACTGGGATTATAAAAACTCTTGACAAATCTCCTTGGCTGGCCTGGTTGGCAGTCATCAGACTGCTGGGTCGACCAATTCAGTTTTTCAGTTGCTGGTCAACCCTAACGCCAACCTTTCTGTGAGGGCATGTTTCTTCTTCTCCTGAGTTCCACCTTTACTCTCCTTTTCCCAAAGTTATTGGAGGGGAAAGTCTTTTTCATTTCAAGCGGTGATTTTTAACTGGTCGCTCTGACTATCAACGTGCAGTTCTTTATTGTTTATATATTTTTATTACCTCAACATTAGATTTTTCATTCTCTTTCGTAATTTTAAGGGTGTAAAATGTTGGAACATTCATAGTGAAATGTTAATGGTATAGATGTAACATCTCAACAATTTAGTTTGAGGACACTTTCCTTGTACAAAATCAATTGATTGGTTTGGCATCAGTGACCTTAATTGTTTTTACGCTTGTTTGTTGCATTAAATTAAACAGTCATTTCTGTATCGTAGGCTACAATGTTAATGAATGGAAACTGAAAGTGTTTTAGAATATCATATTGTGTAGTTTCTAAAACCTTTATTTCTTTGGTCTTATGTATTGAACATTTCCTGGATGAACTTTTAAAAGTAAGGGATGCATCTCAGAAACACCATGATACAAATAATCAAACAAATGATGAAAAGGTTGACAACTTCACTTTGTAGGTTAATCAGAGAATTAACTTTGACATTGTGTTTGAAAATGACTCCTAGAAATATACGGAAACTAATGACAGAATCTCTCTCTCTCTCTCTCTCTCTCTCTCTCTCTCTCTCTCTCTCTCTCTCTCTCTCTCTCTCTCTCTCTTGCCTCAAAAGAAAAGATATAATTAGTTACAAGAATCATGAATGCGTCACGTCTTGTTCTCACCTTATGGTTGTAGCTTTAGATACCCCTGGGAATCCCTTGGTGGAGCTTCAGTCTCAGTCATACCATGTTACGCCGGTTTCTTTATAAACACGAAGTTATATGTAGTTGTATGTATATGTGACTTTTAAAATCAATTCATATATATATATATATATATATATATATATATATATATATATATATATATATATATATATATATATATACATACATACACAAATATCTGACGTAAATTTTGTGGCTTAGTAGGCAGCTCGCTTGCCTTTCAATTGAAAAACCAGGGTTCGATCCCCATGTGAGTCAGAAATTTATTTCTGTTCCATACGTGATTGTGTGTTGATTAGCCTGTCTATATATATACATATATATTTATATTTATATTTTTTTTATTTGCATGTGGCCTGGAATAGAAAAGGTTGAGGGGGGAAAGGGGGATTCTTGACGGATTCTGAATCTGTGTTAGATGGCTTTGGAGTGCAACAAAGAATGGTTGCTCTGGGTGGGTAACTTATATGTAGAAGAGCAAGTTAATGAATGAGATGGAGTGACTAGAGAATTATTCAGTCACTATCCAGTTACTGCAAAACTGAAAATTGATAGATAAGACTAGTGAGTTTGCTAAGAAGGATGTGAGAACAGTATGTAGTAAGAATATGGATGAAGTATGAGCTAGGGTTAGAAATACTCACGTGGATGAATATGAGGAGTATGCAAAATTTCATGATGGGATCATAGAGATCGTAGGTTGTGTTTGTGGTTTTAGAATGTTAGCTGACCGACCCGGCGCTGCCCGGGAAAACTCTGAATACAAAAATTTTCCTGCACCTCCTTGTACTGACTATCCCTTTTATCCAGGAATTACTATGCCGACTGTCCCTTTTATCCAAATATTATTGTACTGACTGTCCCATTTATCCAGGTATTACTGTGGTGACTTTTCCTTTTATCCAAATATATATATATATATATATATATATATATATATATATATATATATATATATATATATATATATATATATATATATATATATATATATACTGCTGACTGTCCCATTTATCCATATATTGCTGTGGTGACTGTCCCATTTATCCAGGTATTACTGTGGCAACTATTCCTTTTATCCAGGTATGACTGTACTGACTGTGCCATTTATCCAGGTATTACTGAACTGACTATGTCACTTTTATCCAGGTATTACTGTAGTGACTGTTCCATTTATCCAGTTTTTACTGTTGTGACTGTCCCATTTATCCAGATGTTGCTGTGCTGAATGTCCCTTTTATCCAGTTATTACTGTTGTGACTGTCCATTTTATCCAGTTATTACTGCGGTGACTGTCCCATTCATCCAGATATTACTGTGTCAGCTGTCCCATTTATCCAGGAATTACTGTGCTGAATGTCCCTTTTATCCAGGTGGTATTACTGTGGTGACTGTCCCATTTATCCAGGTATTACTGTACTGTCTGTCCCTTTTATCCAAGAATTACTATACTGACTCCCATTTATCCAGGTATTACTGTGGTGACTGTCCATGTAATCCAGGTATTACTTTGGTGACTGTCTATTTTATCCAGACATTACTGTGGTGACTGTCCTCCAGGTACTACTCTACTGACTGTCCCTTTTATCCAGATGTTACTGTGTGTCTGTTCATTTTAACCAAACATTACTGTGGTGACTGTCCATGTAAACCAGGTATTACTTTGGTGACTGTCTATTTTATCCAGACATTACTGTGGTGACTGTCCCATTTACTCCCCACTAAACTTGAAACACCCCCACCAAACCTAATCACACACTAAACCTAAACTTAACCCTTGCTAAACCTAAACACAAACACTGACACAGAAGTATTAATCACAGGAAAGAAAAGCATTTTCAGTAATATATTTCTGTGGTATCGAGTACATAAAATGAGGTATAATAAACCCGTAGAGTTTATTTACCACATGAGTTCCAAAGGGTCAGGGGGAAGGGAAGAGGGTACAGATTTGAAACCTACTCTATTAACTAAGGGGGTAGGGGTATGGGGTACGGGTTTGAAACCTACCCAATTATCTAAGTTGGGTCAAATGATGGCGCCAAATCTTGTCTAAAGTAGATCGGTCTAGAGTTTACCACATAAGTTACAAAGGGAGGTGGGAAGGCAATGGGAAGGGGGTACGGGTTTGAAACCAACCCTATTACCTAAGTTCGGTCAAATGATGGCCACTTGCCAAATTTTGTCTAGACCGATCAAGCGGTTACCACGTAAGTTACAAAGGGAAGGGGAAAGGGGAAGGGGGTATGGGTTTGAAACCTACCCTATTATGTAAGTTGGGTCAAAAATTTGGTACGGCAATGGGAAATCCTCTATCGCATGTTTTAAGTAATTTATACATGGAATCTTTTTAAACTAGATTTTTACCTAATATTTTACCATGTGGTGTTCTGCGGTTTAGATATGTAGATGATATTTTTTGCATATGGCCTCTAACCGAAAATGTGAATACATTTCTTTTCAAACTGAATAATTTGGTCCCTCCTATTGATTTTACTTATGAATAAGAACATGATGGTTGTCTCTCATTTTTAGATGTAAATGTCCACCGTACTTTAAATACTCAGCTTATAGGAAACCCACAAATGTACGTCCATACATCCACTATTATTCTAATCATAGTAATCAAGTAAAGCCTAAAGGCTACTTTTTCTTCCATGATTTTAAGAGCTTTACGGATCTGCAGCCCTGAATTTCTTCAAGAAGAGCTTGTAACCATTTTTAATATATCAGAAAAATTAAAATAACCCAAATATTTTGCTGAATGTGCTCTGCAGAAAGCACAAAGAACTTCTTATTCAGTAACTACCAGAGTGGCTTTTAACGGTCAAAATGGACTTATTTTACCATTACGTAGGGTTCCAAGGTTTTGCGAGAATTTTAATTTTAGTGTTGTTTTTAAATTTTCAAATACCTTGAAAAACATACTAATAAGGAATTCTCCCAGAGTTTCTCACAGCTGCATTTACAGGGTTCCTTGCATGAATTGCGAGTGTTTTTTATATAGGGCATTCTGGGAAGGGACTGGAGACAAGAATTAATTAAACAACACAGATATAGTGTGAGAACGGGACAAACGTCGGATGCTTTATTTTTACACATTGATAATTTTAATCATATGATTCATTGGGAGGGGCAAAAGTTGTTTTATATTGTAACAATATAGCTCTTAGAAATGTTATTGAATCTGTTTTGATTAAATATCACGATGACTTATTGAATGTAAACCAGGGGAAGTACAAACTAGACACATTTGTTGTTAAAGAGATTTGTAAGATTGTTTCTTTTTAATCACCTGTTGATCTGTTCTGTACCTGCTGTACTGGTTTTAACCGGATTTTGAATGTTTGTTTTGCCATTTTTTCAGCTTTTATGTTTACTTTGTTAGATGTTCTCGGTGTTTTTAGCATTGTACCTGGAAAATGTTGAAATAACACGAAAGCGCTTGGTACTCCTTTCTTTTATATATATATATATATATATATATATATATATATATATATATATATATATATATATATATATATATATATATATATATATATATATATATATATATATATATATATTATATATATATATAAACTGTATATATACACACACACACAAGAAAGGAGTACCAAGCGCTTTCGTGTTATTTCAACATTTTCTAGGTACAATGCTAAAAATACCGAGAATATCTAACAAAGTAAACATAAAAGCTGAAAAAATGGCAACACAAATATTCAAAATCCCGTTAAAACCAGTACAGCAGGTACAGAACAGGTCAACAGGTGATTAAAAAAGAAACAATCTTACAAATCTCTTTAGCAACAAATGTGTCTAGTTTGTACTTCCCCTGGCTTACATTCAATAAGTCATCGTGATATTCAATCACAGCAGATTCAATAACATTTCTACGAGTTATATTGTTAGAATATAAAACAACTTTTGCCCCCTCCCAATGAATCATATGATTAAAATTATTAATGTGTATATACATATATATATGTACATACAGTGTATATATATATTCATGTGTGTGTATATATATTATACACATATATATACACGTTTTTTCTCCCTATCCGTTTTTTCACCCACTCAGTCCATAAGTTAATGAAGATAAGCTCTATTATTTGTATTGATGGTTTCATATGATATACAGCCAGTTTTTTTATGCGTACTGCTCATTGTCTTCGAGCGCCTCTTAATTCGGTATGATGATTATAACTAAAGCATAAAAGGGTCTTCACTGAGATGTCCTTCATTTCTATTCAGTAGGAGGAGGAAAGGAAGCCATGGCTACATGGGTAATTCCTGGTCATACCAGTGAGACCTGTTACAGCCGGATAGTTTACGAAACTTAGTGACCTGAAGAATACCAAACAGAACAGCTTCCAGCAGTCGTACTGCATTGCCCCATGATGAGGTCTTCATGTTCAAGATGGTATCATCAGGGACCCTACTCACAGCACCATACAGCGAATTTTGAAGCTTTGTAATTTATCTGGAATTAGATTTGACATTATGGGAAATAACAATTCCTCATGCTTACGTAAATAATGTCACGTAGAAAGCTGCCAGTTTACAAAATTGTTTGTTTTTTTTATATATTAGCCGTGTAAATTTAGTTATTAATTGCACTATAGTCTGTAGATCAGAAATATCGTTTTGCATCCTCTCAGAAACAAGTTTGTTTTCATGAAAACTGCTTTCACTGCTTAGACCTGTGCCACATGGAATCCGGAGAGATGATTGAGAAACAAACAAAAACTCTAACTTTTTAGAGATACTTATCTTTATCAGTTTTGATTTGATTTTGTACGTAATACACACACCAACGCAGTGACATGTAAAATAATTTCTGGTCTCTTATCAAGCAACCTGTGAAATTCCTATTCTTATTATTTTGGGGGTAACTGCCATCCATAAAGATAAACGCGTTTGTTTTCAGACATTCTGCAATAGATGATGCAGATGCGGCAGCAGTTCGTGGTCTACGTACCACAAGTTTCTCTTCATAAACTCGAGGTATTAAGTTAGCCCTATAGAGCCATCGATCAGCTAATACAGAATAGCTGAGAAAAATGTAGTCCTTGTTCCCTTGGTATCATCTCCGTATCCCGTTGATGGATATTTATGTTCCTATCTTTAGAGGTACGTAGCACTTACTGTAAACCGTGATGTATTTGAATCTCCAGTTGATGTTCGCCTTCACAAACACTTGAAGTCTCGCTGCCTTCTCCCTGAATGTCAGTGTTGATCCTGTAGAGCAAGATCAACTAATGATTTCATGTCTTTCCTCGTTCATCTTTATTCATCCCCTCAGGAACATAATATTCATAAGACTTTTGCCAGGTTCTTGCATGAGGCTCTGTTAGCGTAACTTTAACTGTTCCATAAATAGTGTTGCATAAGTCTATATGAATTGGATACTGTTTCACAAATGTGATATGTATACAACGCATATCACATACTGTGCACATTGCGTGAACGAAATGGTATTGATTGGACACCGAATGATGGGTCGTAGTCTTTTATGAGTCTAACTGTTCTCTCTCTCGCTCGACTAGAAGGAAAATTGATGTTGTAATCTTGATATGCATATTTATATTCAGGAGCTTCAAGCGCACAGGGAACAGGCAACGTCGTATGAAAGTGAAGCATGCTGCCTCCAGAGATTTCTGATCTGATCCAACATTAGCGGCTATTAATTGTCTAATCCTATGACTCTTCTTCACAGCTGTGATTTGTCAAAGCTTTAATTTCCAGTGGTGAATTATTTTGGATCTTGACAAGTTAAGTTTCTCCAGTTCGTAACCTTGTGACACTGGTTATCTGGGTGTTTCCAAAGGTTTGAGATCTTTGTTGGTTCTGAAATGAGGATGAAAATGTTTCTTCTGACAGTTATGGGAATCCAGCAAGGCACTTGCTCATTGAGATCCTTGAAAAATGTATAGCATGGGGTACTCACTGCATACTTTGTTGTTTCCTTATGCTTGACTTAAGCAACAAAGGAAAATGCATGCAGATTTTACCACAACTTCCTAACAGTTGGTGTTCTCTGGGCAAGTATCCCAAGGCAATAACACCGAAAAATTGTGGTTACTTTTTTCTGTATTCATACCACCAAAGAACACATCACTCGTTGTGAATGGCGCCTAGGTTAATGATCAATGTACAACATAGTTGATTACAAACTGATAGGCAATCTCACCTTGGTCTGGTTAAGTCTTATGGAATTTCTTCCTAAATCCTTCTTCAATCATCTCGAGATATCTCTTCAAAAGTGCCCTCTTCTGGCTATCATAATTCAAGGCTTCATCACAAAGCATACTTAAAAACTTCCTGACTCTTACCAGTTAATAATGGACTGAGACAAATGGCCCACTAATCACAAGGCCAACCTTGGTTCCTTGCAAACCTCTCAAATCTTCTGTTGAAAGTGTCCATGGCATTGTGCTTCTTATAGAACCTGGGTAACTTAGGTTTTGCAGTAAATACAAACTTGGGTTTTGCAGTTACTACCAGGGTGCTAGTGCTTAAATGACTCTCATCATTCTGGTTAAATCAAAATCAACATATCAATGACTGATGCTATCTTATTAGTATGATTTGCAGTTCTCATACTGAAAATTTGTATCACTAAGTATTTTCTCAGAACAGTTAAAAGATAAGTTCCATTAGGTACTTTAATGGAACAGTCAGAAAAAAAAATTCATCTACATTGTGCATTGATCATTAACCTAGGAAACTCATAAGAGGACCATGAATAGGTGGTTAAAGCTGAGGCTCAGATGGTCAAGAAAGCTGTGGTGACAGATGACTAAAAGGATGAAGTAGAGGAAAATTGTGTTGGGACGGATTTGGAAAAGCATGGTACCGAAACAGCAGCAGTCATAACCAGAGCCTGAGTCCAGTGAAAGAAACGCATCATAAAATCACTGGCAGTAGCTTCTAACATCCTGCACGTAGTAACAGAGCAGAGAAAAGAAGACCAGCAGAAGGATCTCACTTTAGCCAAGCAGTAGGTGAGAGCAAAGACTGGCATAGGATACAGGACAAGAAAGCTGTTGGGACTAATGACCAAAAGGGTAAGTCAAAGGAAAGTGATGTAGGGATGAGTCTGGAAAAACCAGGCACCAAGACAGCAGTGGTAGTGATCAAAGCCCAAGTCCAGTGAGAGAAATACAGCATAAAGCCACTGGTTGTGGCTTCTAGAATCCCACATGTGAGAACAGAGTAGCTAAAAGAAGACCATCAGAAGAATCTCAGTCTAGCCAAGCAGTGAGCAAGGGCCAAGACCGACAGAGAATAAAGGACCAAGAGTAAAGTAACTTTCAAGTTAAAGATTAATAATGTCATACTATATCAATGTTTTTCAGGGCAAGGTGGCTGGAGAATTGCAGTAAATCCTATTACTGGGGATATGATATACCCAAGTAATAAAGTTGGCCCATAAGTCCATTGTTGGTGATATCTTGGGGCTAAGAAGACTCTTGATCCTTTAACTAGCAGTGTGTTTCCATTGGCTGGGAATGGTTGCAGATGTCACCAGGTTTTGCAGGTCCTGTGACATTTGCCTGAAGACTGCACCAAAGGGCTGTACCAGCAAAATACTGCAAGGAAAGATTACATCAGTGGAGGAACCATTCAAGAGAACAGACATAGACCTAATTGGACCTATATCACCAGTTATGGAGAGGGACAACAGGTACATCCTGAAAGTGGTGAACTTTGCTACAAAGTACCCAAAGGCAGTGGCACTTCTTGAAATAGAAACCAAACATTAAGCAGAGATGTTACTTGAAGTTTTCAGTAGGGCTGGATTTCCCCAAGGAAATGCTCAGCGATCACAGTACCCAGTTTGCCTCTTAAAACAATGGAGTAAGCTGTCAGGTGAGTGCCAAACAATTGTTCACTACACTATGTAACCCAAGATGTAACAGATTGTGCTAAAGCATCAACAATATGCTGAAGTTGTGTTGAAAGAGATGTGCCTGGAGAGACCAAAGGACTGGAACCAGTATCCATTAATGATCTTGTTCATGTAATGAGAAGTGTCACAGTCATGCACTGCATGGAAGGACTGTGAAAGGACAGATGTAGATTCAAAGCGATTATGGATTGGAGATTATAAGGATGAACCATTCATCACCTACCAGTTGGAATGATGGAACCACCTGCAAGAGATTTTTCATGTACTAGACTGTTGTTGATTGGTATGACCAGTCCTCCTTAATTCATACGTAGAATGCAGAAATAATTGACCTCTGCTGATTCCTAAACTGATTTTTCAGAGGCAGAATTATCGTCTTTAAGTAAGCCCATTGATAATATCGTTGTCGTGACTGAGCCTAATTAGAGGAACCATAATTTCAGGGGCAGAATTGTCATCATTTTAGAAAAGTAAGTCCATCGAAAATTTCCTGATCGTGACTGAACCTTATTAGAGCAGCCATATGCATTTTGTTCAAACGTCTTGTCTCGAGGAAGAAGAACAGGAAGGAAAACGGAACGTCAAATTTAACACGAAGAGTTACAAAACCCATTTCCCTTGTTTAACAACACCGTCGTCGCTGCACTAGCATATCTAAGATTCATTTATAATAATAATTTCTTTCATTATTAGTAAGAGATATTCCATCATATGGACTTTAATTAATTACCATTGTCGTCGTCGTCTTTACGATTGGCTGCCATTAGACTTTCTCTATATCTGTCTAGTAAAATGGATAGAAGGAACCCGTGACCACAAGGCAAGTTATTCTCTTTAGGCCAGTTAAGCGTTTTGCATCCAGTTATTGTGCTGTTAGTGACATGAAGAATAATAAATACCTTGTAGTGGCCTTGTCATATACAAGCAATACTTTTACTTCGTGCATATCTAATCCATAACACAATGATAAAGTTTAAAGTTTTTTTTCGTAGTCTAGGAATAAAATTTAACATCGTGCAAAACAGTTTTTTTATGTTCCAGCAACGCATGTCATATTTCGATCTTCTTGCTCACGACATATCATTTTGGACTAAAGAGTCAAGTTCTTACCACCCCATGTTATTTTGTAATTCGCTATGTATTAGTTCGTTTCTAAATTTAAAGAAATAAAGAAGCACAGAAATTGTTCCTCGAATAATTTCGGAAACATGTTTGCTCTTAACATCGCTACCGCTGAAAAATGTGTCTTTTGCTTCAGAGAGAGAGAGAAAAAAAAAAACAGTTGTAACGAGAAGCGATAGAATCTATTTGGGGGTTTTCGCCAACATCAATTACAGAATTTTAAGGGCATAGAAACTGAATGCACCTGGGAGCAATATAAACATCCGTAATGTCATTGATGTTATGTCCAGAAAACCAGATGTTCAGTTATGTATAAACCAGAGATCCGCTTCTAGTGATTGGGTTTGCAAAGTAAAATGACCCGACCTAGTGACTGTACCGACAAGCAGGCATCTATGCAGGCAAATTTTGAATGTCAACTTGTAGGTTGAGAAGCAAAGTGCATAACTAAGATTAATCGGTTGGTAAAAAAAATATATATATATATATACTTATACATATATATGTATAAGTATATATATATATATATATATATATATATATATATATATATATATATATATATATATATATATATATATATACTGGTATATCACAATACTCCTCAGTTTGATTTATTGAGAGTTTATCCATATAGATACGTAATTGTGTCCACAGTATATTTTTATCTTTTAGAAATGATCGCTTTATTGAGTAAAGGCCACAAAAGTGGGTCACCATCGTGCGCTCCAAGTTGGATCGTTAACTAACTCCATCTGTTAGATGGGACACGTACTGAATTCGCGAATTTTGTTTATTTATTCGAGGATAAGGCAATTACTCAGCAAAGTAAAGATTAAATCACTTGATGGAAATGTTCAAAGAGTGTCCATTCCACGGGCATTGTTTCACATAGAAGTCCGTGGTGGCATGTCCGTAACAGTTGTGATATTCGTAAAGATTGTCGCTCTTAACAATTCAAGTGCAATCTGTTGGCATCATCCAGAAGTTAGTCCTTTTCCATTTGTTACTCTCTCCTTTCCTTTGTTACCTCTCCGTAGGTGTAATATGAATTTTGATGTGTTGGGAAGTTGCTGAGTGAAGGTAGGTATGACAGGAAACCAACGACAAATAGTCTTGGTTTTTTTAATTCCCTCGGTGGAAGTTCATAAACAATCAGAAGATATCAACTTAAGGTTGTCATTTTCATTTATTCTGATTGTAAGTACCACTGTGACAGCGAATACTGTGGCATTAATAGAAAATGTTACTCCATGATAGCAAATAATACCGTATTGCTATATGACCGCAAACTCCTTGACTACTAAAGTATATATTGCATCTGTGATAATAACACTTGTCCTTGGCGGTACCCATTACATTATGATAGTAACTGCTGCTTCTATGCTTCTATGATTGTACATACTGTAACCATAATTAAAGTAGCATTACTTTCATTTTCATATGCCCGTGACAGTTAACAGTATAAGTGTGATATTTAATATTATAATATTGTAAATCTATAGGCTGTGATAGTAAATGCTATAGACTTGATTGTGAATACTAAGATGGTAAAGCATTGGCTGTGATAGTCGGTAGCTCGGCAAATAATAGTGGTAAAAAAAAAAACTATGATTGGTACTGAATATGTATGACCATGGTAGCAAATACTATTAATATGATAGGAAATAACACAAATATAAAAGTTTAAAGCATTGACTTTGATAAAAAAAAAAACGCACATAAATACAATGACCCTTGTAGAAAAGAGCGTAACCATAATAGTCACTAAAACCTTAATAGTTGATATCATAATTATGACAGTGATAAGGAAATTTTAGGAATCCATCTGGCAAGTTTTTCACCACTTGGCAAATGACTATAAAGAATATTCTTTATTCAGTGTCAGAGGTATCCTGACTTATTTAGTATTCTGTATGCAATTGTAATAAAAATTACAGGTAGAACAAGCGCTGTCCCTTGCCCATGCCAGTCCACGACAAGCAATGGACTGACCTTGCAGTTCACATTCTTATGAAAACACTCACCAAGTCAATAACAGCCTAGACTCCAAAGGCATCGTGATGAACAAATTTGCGCAAATTGGTGACGTCGTTGTTTCTAAACCAGGCAACGGGGTGGTTCGAAACAACAGGTGATGAAGCACTTATAAGTTCCCTTGGGTTTAAGTTATTCCCGAGGTATAGTAAACGATATTTCTGGCTCAATATTTACGAGAATATAAAAAAGTCAGGGTGTATTTGACAAAAATTCATAAACAGCCACGTTTTACACTTACCAATCGGGTATCGTGGTGGATGTGGGTTCATATCGACTCCAAGTACAATACCTGAAATAGAGCAGGGTCGATATCTATCAACCTGTATCTCTCTTGATGGCTCAGTGGTCAAAAGTCATTGCACATCGTTGTTTTTAAGCCAGGCAGCGATTCGAATCCCACTGCTTGGCTTGACGAAACACCTATCAATTATAATTTCTGTGGGCGTAAGTTATTCCCAAGGTATAGTGAATTGGATATTAAATGATATTTGTGGCTTATATATATATATGCATTATATATATTATATGTATATATGTAACATATACATATTATATAATATATATATGTTTGTTATGTTGTATACAGTTGACCTGCACAAGTCATAAAAAAGTTGGAACCTGCATATTATATTATATACGGTTGACCTGCACAAGACATAAAAAAAGTTGGAACCTTTATATTATACTATATAGGGTTGACCGGCACAAGTCATAAAAGAAGTTGCGACCTTTATATTATATTGTATACGGTTGACCTGCACAAGTCATAAAAAAAGTTGGAACCTGTATATTATATTATTTACAGTTGACCTGCACAAGTCATAAAAGAAGTTGGAACTTGTATATTATAATATATACGGTTGACCCACACAAGTCTTAAAAGAAGGTGGAACCTGTATATTATAATATATACGGTTGACCTGCACAAGTCATAAAAGAAGTTGGAACCTGTATATTATATTATATACAGTTGACCTGCACAAGTCATAAAAGAAGTTGGAACCTGTATATTATAATATATATGGTTGACCAGCACAAGTCATAAAAGAAGTTGGAACCTGTATATTATGTTATATACAGTTGACCTGCACAAGTCATAAAAGAAGTTGGAACCTGTATATTTTGTTATATACACTTGCATGTTGGAACCTGTATATTATAATATATATGGTAAAAGAAGTTGGGCCTGTATATTATAATATATATGGTTGACCGCACAAGTCATAAAAGAGGTCGGAACCTGTAAATTGTATTACATACAGTTGACCTGCATAAGTCATAAAAGCAGTCGGAACCTGTATGTTATATTATATATGGTTGACCCGCACAAGTCATAAAAGAAGATATTATATTATATACAGTTGACCTGCACAAGTCATAAAAGAAGTTGGAACCTGTATATTATATTATATACAGTTGACCTGCACAAGTCACAAAAGAAGTTGGAACCTGCATATTATAATATATATGGTTGACCTGCAAAAGTCATAAAAGAAGTTGGAACCTGTATATATTATGTTATATACAGTTGACCGCACAAGTCATAAAAGAAGTTGGAACCTGTATATTATAATATATATGGTAAAAGAAGTTGGAACCTGTATATTATAATATATACAGTTGACCGCACAAGTCATAAAAGAAGTCGGAACCTATATATTGTATTATATACAACTGACCTGCACAAGTCATACAAGAAGTTGGAACCTGTATATTGTATTACGTACAGTCGACCTGCACAAGTCATAAAAGAAGTCGGGCTGTATATTGTATTACGTACAGTTGACCTGCACAAGTCATAAAAGAAGTCGGAACCTGTATAATGTATTACGTACAGTCGACCTGCACAAGTCATAAAAGAAGTCAGGCTGTATATTGTATTATGTACAGTTGACCTGCACAAGTCATAAAAGAAGTCGGAACCTGTATAACGTATTACGTACAGTCGACCTGCACAAGTCATAAAAGAAGTCAGAACCTGTATATTGTATTACATACAGTTGACCTGCACAAGTCATAAAAGAAGTCGGAACCTGTATATTGTATTACATACAGCTGACCCGCACAAGTCATAAAAGGACTCGGAACCTGTATATTTTATTACATACAGTTGACCTGCTCAAGTCATAAAAGGAGTTGGAACCTGTATGTAGTATTACACACAGTTGACCTGCACAAGTCATAAAAGAAGTCGGAACCTGTATATTGTATTACATACAGTTGACCTGCACAAGTCATAAAAGGCTGTATATTGTATTACATACAGTTGACCTGCACAAGTCATAAAAGAAGTCGGAACCTGTATATTGTATTACATACAGTTGACCTGCACAAATCATAAAAGAAGTTGAAACCTATATATTATATTATATTATATACAGTTGACCTGCACAAGTCATAAAAGAAGTCGGAACCTGTATATTATATTGTATACAGTTGACATGCATAAGTCATAAAAGAAATTGGAACCTGTATATTGTATTATATACAGTTGACCAACACAAGTCATAAAAGAAGTTGGAACCTGTATATTATGTACAGTTGACCCACGCAAGTCATAAAAGAAGTTGGAACCTGTATATTATGTACAGTTGACCCACGCAAGTCATAAAAGAAGTTGGAACCTGTATATTATGTACAGTTGACCCACGCATGTCATAAAAGAAGTTAGAACACATTTCAAATAAATAAATTTCTGACTTACATCGTGACCAAACCCTGGCCTCATTTGAAAGACCGGTCTCGATGTGAGTCAAATCATGTTCATTGTGTGTGTGTGTATATATATATATATATATATATATATATATATATATATATATATATATATATATATATATATATATATATATGAGAGAGAGAGAAATCTTTCTTTAAACGAGAATATTTTGGGGGAGATCCTTGGTGTTTTGAATTAGAAACTCCTTCGTACAAGGCAGAATTACTAACGCTAATTATCTGGTATACCTTGACGTTATGTTCCCACGCTGCTAAGGAAATAATTTGTAAGGGAGTAAAGAAGAGAGAAAGTAGCTGCCCAATCATTCCTGAAGCTGACTTCAGGGGCAACATACAGGATTAGCTGTTTTATAATCTTTTGTAATTATACTAAAACAGATGAAATGAGCTCTCCGGTGTGGCTGTTTGGGTCTTCTCCATGTGTGTTTAATCTCCGCATATCTGCCAAATCTATAACAACAATGAGATAACGCCATTTCTTCCCATTACAGATATCAAATTCCATCTTTTTCATTACAAAGAATTGTAAATTAATTACATAGGTTCATGATTGATAAAGTTTTTTCTATGCAATAACAAGAAACGGAATCAGATTTTCTATCATCATGGCATTTCATCTTGGCGCTGTTGCCAATATTTCAAACAGCTCCACATGCGTTTAAATCCACAGATAAGCAGCATAAGACTGTCTCCAGGGGCCACTTTCAGTGGTCATAGTATGTTTGGAGGCATTTCCCCTTTCTACAAATATCTTGATTTCTTAATATCATAGGTAAAGAATAAATTAGTAAGCAAGGATATATGAAATAAAGCATAACACTGAGTGAGAAAATAAACAGTTGTATACAAACAGATCTCTCTCCCTCTCTCTCTCTCTCTCTCTTGCTCTTTGTTGGAAGAACAAAAATATATGCCACTTCACCATTTTACAAAGTAATTAAGTTACTTAGATGTACATACTGTATGATGTTTCTTGTCTAGACGGAAATGTTAAATGGACTATACATAGAACGGTAAATCTTTGTAAAAAAATCCTAAGACAGGGCGGAATAGGAAGGAGATTAAAATACCTGGAAACGAAAAACAACCCCTATAATCTTATAATTATAGCCTCAGGATTTTTCAAAGACATTCAAAAGCCTGTCACACGTATCAAGTTGTTGTTTTGTAAAACTGGCAACAGGGCAGATCTTCAAACACCACACCAGAGAGGTGTAAAGGCGTCAAACGCCTCTTCATTTGTGTATTAATCATGCCATGTATATTACCCGTTATTATTTCATATGTTTCATGTGTCTCTCCATATGCATTATTGTCCGGCCTTTCCGCCGATGTATGTAACTACTTTGTACGATGTTGTAACGCAAATTATTCTCATTTATATGTCATCTAACAAACGCAAATTCTTGTCCAAATGCATGACATGGGAATCCACAGGTCGGTTACTTCCTTTCCGTCCGCATTCCTCAATGTATGCCTGGTTTCTGAGAAATAAATCAGTCATACCCAGACCTGTCTTCTTGAACCTCACAACTGGTGACCCGAGGAGCGACAGGTAACCATGCGGTTTTGTTTTGGCCCCACCATTAACGGACTAAATATGGCCGCATTTACCTTCAGAGAGCATTTAATGGACTGAAAACGGCGACACAGTCAAGGCCTCTGAAAGCTCCTTCCTCAGAGGAACCCCATGCCATTAATGGACTAATAATGGTGTTCCGGCAAGGGTACGTTTTGGCATTTCGAACGGTTTGGCCCTCGCCATTTACGACTCACGTCGACCACTCGAATTCTAACGTCATTAGTGGATTAAATATGGAGCGTACTCGCATTTTGGTATGTGAAAGTAAAGATGGCAAAGTCGGAATTACAATCTCAGTCCAAAAACACAGAAATCATCTGCGTGCCCCTTTCGCCCACAAAGCCAGATGCAGTAAAGCTCCCCCCGTTTTCGCGCCAGAACGCAGCATCTTGGTTTCTGCGTGCAGATGCTCACTTACGCGTGGCAAGCATCACAGATGAGAAGACCAAGGCAGACGTTACTATGACAACGCTACCTGAAGAGGTCTTCAACAAGATCACCCCATGGCTTAACTCACAGCCAGACAAGGTCATGTACACAGCCTTGCGAGACAAGCTGATACAAATGTATTCCATGACCGTCCCCGAGAGAGCACAGTGCGCCCTAGACCTATTGACCCAGCGCCTAGGGGAAACATTACCCTGGGACACCTGCGGGGCCTAGTAGCACTGCCAGGCATCGACGCAAATGGGCACAGGAAGGAAATCAGCCTGACGAGCAATATGCCTGCGGTGCCTTCCGCAAGAGGTGAGGGGGCCAAATTACTGATGCAGACGCCCTTCCCATGGACGAGCTGGTCGATGTCGCCCAGAAAATCCACGAAGGCACTAAGGCCTCCAAGCACTCCACCGCCCTTGCAGCCTGTAGCCTGACATCGGAAGACGACAACCCAGGGAACACAAACGCAATCTACAGGAGGAGAGCATTGCCAAGGGAGCAGAGGGCGTGGACAAACCTGGCGTGGTGCTATTTCCACAGAAGATTCAGCCCCAGCGCCAGGAACTACAAACCCCCCTGTTCCCTCACAAAAAACGAGAAGGGCGGCCACAAGTAACAGCAGTTGCCACAAAATACAATGACACGCAACCAGCAGGTTTCTCCATCAGAGACGATATATCAAAGCAGCGCCTGCTGGTTGACATGGGTGCCGATTTCCTGGGACACCACGGACTACTGGTCGACGTTGGCAGGCAACGCCTCCTCAACACCAGAACTTGCTACTCCGGACCACTCTCCACCAGACCGGTGATGCCCGCCATCTGCTTCACGGCCTTGAACAATTACACCACTTCCTCCAGGAGTTCCAGCAGGATTTTAAACCAGAGCTCCACCAGTTGCTGGGGGCCAGTGCCAAGCACGGCATCTACCACCACATCACTACAACAGGCCCCCCAACTCATGCCAAGTTCCAATGCCTGCCCCCCCAAAAACTACAAGACGCCAAACGGGCCTTCACTGAAATGGAACAGATGGGTGTCTGTACCAAAGCATTGAGCCCATGGGCATCTCCCCTGCATATGGTAAAGAAGTCGGATGGTTCCTGGAGGCCCTGCGGAGACTACCATCAACTGAACTTAGTCACCACACCAGACCACTACCCACTGCCGAACATGCAAGACCTGACAAGCACCCTTCACGGGGCCAAGGTCTTCATGAAGATGGGCTTGCTAAAATCATACTTTCAGGTTCCTGTGCATCCTGACGACGTCTCGAAGACAGCCATCATCACGCCGTTCGGGACGTACACTTTCTCCTACTCCACCTTCGGCCTCAGGAACGGGGGGGCCACATTCCAGTACCTGATGGACACTATCCTTGGGGAACTGCCTTTCTGCATCTGTTACGTAGACGACATCCTTATCTTCTCCAGGTCCCCCACATCCGCGCCGTCCTGAACAGCCTGCAGGAGAACATATTGGTTGTCAGGTACAACAAATGCACATTCGGGGTGGAAAAAATAGACTTCCTCGGACACGAGATCTCTTCAGCAGGAGTACGCCCCATGGCCTCCAAGGTGAAAGCAATAAAAAAGTTCCTGACGCCGCGGACAATCAAGGCCCTTCAAGAGTTCCTCGGCATGGTAAACTACTATCGCCGATTCATCCCAGGTATCGCCCGCATCATGTATCCCTTGACCGGAGTCCTGAAGGCAGCTTTACTGGCACGTTGCACCAACGAAAACTGGAGGGCCCAACTCCTCTGGGTCCTGCTGGGTCTCCACACCGCGTTGAGGGCAGATGGCGATGTATCCCTCGAAGAAAAAGTCTTCGAAGAAACACTAGCTGTTCCGTCAGCCGATGGCACAGACAACCCCCTCCTGAGGTTGAGGGAACTAGCACAGAAGTTCGCGCCCTGCCATAAGACCTTCACGGACAGAACCAACACCTACAGCCCGGCTGGCCTGGATTCTTGCACCTACGTCTTCATCAGGATAGACGCCCATCGCCCGCCCTTGACCAGGCCATATAGGGGCCCTTACCGAGTCATCGACATGACCCCTAAGGCATATCTCATCAACGTCCATGGCCGGGAGGATTGGGTTTCCATCGACAGGCTAAAACCAGCATTCCTTTTGGACAGTGAAATACGGGAGGAAGCAGGCAGACGTCCCAGTGTCCCCCCTCAAAATGCACCCGTAGACATACCCTCCGCCCCACCAAGGAGGGGCCGTGGGCACCCTAGAGGCCACGATGCGGCAGATCCAGCAGTTGACGTTGCCCCCGCCCACAGTTCTCGAAGAGAAGGGGTCGCCTCCTGCTCCCCCAGTGCCTCCGTGATTAATGTTCATGTCATCCAATAATTATCTCTGTAATCATTGTCTTTGGGGGGGGGGAGTACTTGTAAAGGCATCAAACGCTTCTTCATTTCTGCATTAACAATGCCATGTATATTACCCGTTACTATTTAATGTTTTTATGTGTCTCTCCATACGCATTATTGTCCGGCCTTTCCGCCGATGTATATAACTGCTTTGTACATTTATTGTAACGCAAATTATTCTCATTTATATCTCATCTGACAAACGCAAATTCTTGTCCAAATGTGTGACGTGGGAATCCGCAGGTCGGTCACTTCCTTTCTGTCCGCATTCCTAAATGTATACCTGGTTTCTGAGAAATAAATCAGTCATACCCAGACCTGTCTTCTTGAACCTCACAGAGGTCTCTTCGTGAGTGGAAGGGTATAGCCAAACAAAACACTGTAAAACTTATGCAGAGGAATCGGTAATTTAGTTATGTAAAACAAGTCATTAGGCTAAAAGTAAAATTCAAAATATACATACCGTAGATAAAAGAATGTGCACAGGAAAAAAAAGAAAATAAAAACTAGACAGCGGTGTTAAGCTAACAGTAAATAAAAACTTTACACAATTCAGGAAATAACATAGATAAAAAAGTGCGCAGTAAGAAAAAAAGTGTTGTGGACTATCTGGTTAGAGGCGTGCCTGTTAACTGATAAGGAAAAGAATACTCCAAGATGATGCCAGAAACAAAGGGTGAGAGAACGATAATGAGGTGAGAGTAAAAGGCGGTTAGGCAATGTCATGGCGTTGAAGCAGTTTGGTTGTTTAAGGACGACGACATTTCTTAATATAAAGAGATGCTCAAAGGAGCAAAAAAAAATCGGTTTTGAGAAAGCTTTTTGAAACTACTGTACATAAAATCAGTTTTACATTAGTCTGAGTGGTTCATTGCACAGCCCCCCTACTACCCCCACTGCAATGTTTCCTGTTATGAAGACATCATCAGCTTAGAATATTTATTCTGTGTAGCATTTGTTCATTTAGCAGGCCCTTATTATTACCTGCCCAGTAATTCATCATTCTTCTCATCTGTGTTTATGTAAATATAATTAGTTAAGAGAACCCTTGAGTTTATGAAATTTTCCCTCACGTGAAGAAGGCCCTAAGCCACAGATTTTCCCTCGTATGTCTATGAATTGCCCTAATATTGAGTCAGATGTGTAATAAATATAAGGAACTCCCTGCGTTCATCCGTTGCCACCCAGGATCAAGTAAGTATCCTCAGACTTTCAATTATAATTATATATATATATATATATATATATATATATATATATATATATATATATATATATATATATATATATATATATATATAATGACCTGATTCTGGGTCATATAAAATATATTTTATATATATATATAAATGAAAATGTAAGATACAAATAATATATATATATATATATTTTCCTGATTCTCAGGTCATTAATAGTTAATAAGAGCCCTGTATTTTCCTTAATAGTTACATAGAGCCCTGTTGCTAATATTAACACCCTAGGCATCTTGTAGCACTAACCTTGTTAATAACCTTACGATAAAACTATCCAATACTCAAGCTGGTACACCCCTGACCACTTACCATAATTAACCCTTCAGGTTGCTCATGTCCAAAATTATTGTGTGTGTTATTCCGTAAAGCATTGTGTAACCCATAATTAATTGCAATTATTTAGGTCAGTGTCATTTAATTTAGTGCCAGGGCCATAGGATGGTAGACCATGTCAAAAAGACATTTACCACATACCTGTTGCCTAGGAGTAGAATTCCCTTGTCGTCAGAGACAGCCAGTAGAAGTCTGTAGATACCTTTACATAGGCGTTAGGCTCCGCTGTAGTAAGTAAGTTAGCAAAACTAGTATTTGCTCCTAGTCATTAGGTAGGTCCTTTTAGCTAGCTGCAGCGCAAAGGCACAACTCATTTAGGGAAGCTAACTGCCTGGTCGAGACGAATAACTTACTTAGCCAAGGCCTTCACGCCCAAAAGGGAGTGAATGCCTTTTTAAATGGGGGAGCTTTCACATATTTATTCCATTCGTCCCTTCAGCCCGTTAGCTAGGAAATCAAATTTAATGGCAGCTGGAGGAGATGCCATTAACGGGGGTTGAACTTATGTAGGCCTACCCCCCATATCACCTGATTTGGGGGAAAACATACCAACCTCTTAGCCCCAGCATCGTACGATGTTTGGGGGGTAGAAAGCCATTAGGGACAAAAAAGACCAGTCCAGGCCGTAAGTGGGCTGCTATGCTGACCCTTAAAAGACTTAGCTGTAAGACCTATTTCAATTTGACCTTTGGCTGGCTGCTGACTGCTTTCAGATTGACCAGTGTCCTATGCCCAACCCAAAAAATCGAATGAGATGCACCACACCCTGCATGCTAACAAGCACTCTGACACAGAACACCAATGCATCAAGTTGGTGCGGCCCTCCTTCCTCTTCACGCTGGCTCAAACCTCAGAACTCCTGCGGCCAAAATTCGTCTTTGTAAACAAACTCCAAGCACAGATGGAATAAGGTATGTCTGGAATTTGAAGTCTAATGCCAGTATCTTTCTGTCCTCGTGAGTTTCTCTCCATTTTCAGTATTTCCAACTTTTCATTCTCCTAAACAACGCTCCCTTTGTTCAATCAGACTTAGCAAGCCCATTTGCCTCTCATGATTTGTCCCAAGCTCAAATTAAATTAGTTCAATGGTAATAATTGGAGCATTCCTACCATAGTGTTACCATGTACTATTCACATCTAATTGATAAATTCCTCCTTCATGCATAAGTAATTTCATGTGAGAGAAAGTCATTGGATTTGAATGCTAACCTGGAATTCTCTTCCAGAATCCTGTTATCTGGCTCTTCGAGCGGTCTGTCCCTGCCTTGTGAACCAAGAATAGCGTAGACGTTTAACTGCCATCCTGCCACATGCAAGAGTCTTCTGATTACGCATTCCAGGGGCACTAGACGTCCCCCCTTAGGGATCCAGTTGCGTTAACAACCAAAAATTGTTTAACAGTCCACAGTAAGGTTATTAGAGTGTCAAACTGTTCAGGGCTGTAGCCTTTCCAGATTCAGCGTCTAGCTTTCATTGCACCTTGTATGTGCTTGCTTGTGTCTCAGTCAGCCCTTTCATATTAATTTCCTGATTGCTTCATTCATATGTAAGTAAATTCAGTGTAAAGCATTTACTTCCTTCATATGTAAATAAATTCAGTTTAAAGCATTTACTGGTTATAATTTACCGAGGCGACCTCCACTTCTCTGTTTACTTAGATGTGATATCAAGGTAATTCAGTTTATTCATTACATTTATCGCTTGCATTTTAAGTGCTGTGTGTTGGCCGTTAAGGCAGTTAATTAAAAAAATCCGATTTCTTTCCTCCAGTTGGCCTCAGAATGTAACAATATATATATACTTATATATATATATACTTATATATATATATATAATTTTTTAGGACAGCAAATCATAGACATATATATATTGAGGGCAGTAAACAGATATAAAACATCTTTTATATTTATATATATACTAGTCTCATTTCAAGGCTGCAATAAAAGAATAAATATTGAGTAATTACAAAATCTCTAAAAAATTTAGTTTAATGATAAATAAGTAATCATGCGTTGCTGACCAGGAAGAACATATTTAGAAGGGAGAAGGAGACTGAGGGCATAAAACCAAAACTCAGGCTGAAAACTGACAAGGATCTACCTGTCAATAAAAATTACAATAAAATGAATTTTCATAATAAATCTTCAGCAAAAATACTAACGAAATATATAAAATGAACAAGTAAAACTCACAAACTAAATGGGTGAGACGAAAAAATGAAAAATTAAAAACACAAACATAAAAATTTAAATAAAACTATTCTCAAATGTAAACTTTTATTGCAGCCTTGAAAAAATATTTTAACTGAGTTGTCTTGAGTACCTACTATGAAATAACACGATAGCTTTTTATACCAGACGAGTTGTTTTGTTCAATTCAGCTTCATCTTTTAATAGTCAGTCGGATATGGAAATATTAAAAGGTCCAGTCTATTTGAACAGAAATACAGTATATATAAATCCATATATATGAAATATATATATATATATATATATGTTCTCTAATGGCAGAAAAGGGTGGTTTGAAGGGGGAAATCTTAGCTTAATAGAAATAGTTGAATACCAGACAGTTGTTGACCAGGAAGAACATTCTTTATTAGTCATGACTCTGAAATTAAAACCTCATCATCAGGCTATGAAAACAGAAAGACAGATGAGAATCAATAAAATCAATAAAATGAATTGTCAATGAAAGCAAAAAAAATCCACAGGCAGAGGTATATAAAATGAAAAGTAAATCAAATTGGAAAAGGATTACAGAAAAAAAAAAACACAAACATAAAAATTTGAAAATAAAACAATGAAATGTAAACAAACCACCACTCACAAAGTAAAATATTTAACGACCTAATTGAGTACCTACTATGAAATTACACGATAGCTAGTTGAATACCAGACGAGTTGTTGTTCAATTCCGGCTTCATCTTTTTAATAGTCAGCGACTCTGAAATTAAAAGGTCCAGTCTATTTGAACAGAAAGACAGTACCCGAAAATCCAGGTCAGTGAAAGGATGGTCCTGTGCTAAACTGTGTTCTCTAATGGCAGAAAAGGGTGGTTTGGAAAGGGGAAACCTAGTTCTAATAGAAAGACCTCTGTGTTCCAAAATTCTGTGTCTGAGCCAGCTGGAACTGGATCCCACGTATCGCAGACCACACTGCGAACAAGTGAACAAGTAAACGACACAGGAATTAAGGTCCACAGGCAGAGGTAGGCTTCTCTCTCAAAAGTGATCTTATTGGAAAAGGATTACAGAAAACAAACCGGAAACTAATTTGAGGGAAACAATGCTTAAGTATTTCTTGTAACTTTTTTCGGACCATATAGCTACTATGACCAAGGTAAGGCAATTTAATGTACTTTACATCTTTACTAGCAGTACTGTACACCGGTCTGGGACAAAACTTTTCATTTAAAAAATTTTTCAGAACTTTGTAAAATACAAAAATGGGATATGAGTTTTCAGAAAAATAATTCTGGAGGAAAACCATATCTTGATGAAATAAATTAAAATAACAACAAACATTGTAGGCTCTATTCATCAAAGTGCGTATTGAGTTCATCTTATACAACTTTGGTGAAAAAACTGAGGTAATTCAATCCCAAGCCAGTAAAAGAACTTTTCCTATAAACAGAGGTCTCAAATTTGCCACTATTTCTGTATACCTGTACATCTAAAAATGACAACTTATTATCCTGTTCCATCTCACAAGTAAAAGAAATGTTAGGTGACGAGAATTAAAATATTCAAAAACAAATCAACATGTGATAATTCCTTAAACACAAGGAAAGCATCATCTACATACCTACGGTAATACAAAGGTTTGAAAGCACTAGGACATTCAGACATCTAAATCCTTTCACAATAACCCATGAAGCAATCCGCATATACAGGTCCAAGGGAATTTCCCATAGCTACTCCATCTATTTGATTATATAATTTACCATCAAAAGTAAAAATGCCATCAGCAGTTGCTAAATGTAATAATTTTTGCAAGTTTATTTTATTAAGTCTAAACACTGATAAATGGTTTTTACATATATCTTATTTATTAAGAATAATGTCGGTTGTTTCTGCCATTAGAGAACACAGTTTAGCACAGGACCATCCTTTCACTGACCTGGATTTCGGGTACTGTCTTTTTGTTCAAATAGACTGGACCTTTTAATTTCAGAGTCGCTGACTATTAAAAAGACGAAGCCGGAATTGAACAACAACTCGTCTGGTATTCAACTAGCTATCGTGTAATTTCATAGTAGGTACTCAATTAGGTCGTTAAATATTTTACTTTGTGAGTGGTAGTTTGTTTACATTTCACCTTAGTTTTATTTTCATATTTTTATGTTTGTGTTTTTAATTTTTCGTTATTTTACGTCTCACCCTTTTGGTTTGTATTTACTTGTTCATTTTATATATTTCGTTAGTATTTTTGCTGAAGATTTATTATGACAATTCATTTTATTGTAATTTTATTGATTCTCATCCTTGTCGGTTTTTTCAGCCTGATGATGAGGTCTTATATCTCAAAAGCTCGTACAATAAAGAATGTTCTTCCTGGTCTTGGCAATATTATTTATCATTAAGCTTATATATATATATATATATATATATATATATATATATATATATATATATATATATATATAATATATATATATATATATATATATATATATATATATATATATAGTTTTGTGTTATGAGGGGACTGCATATTGTACTTTAAAGTAGTAATCTTAGCCTTACAAGAAAACCTCTGAAGCCCATAAACTGAGACAATGCAAGATTAAGCAATAATTAGAGGGTTGCCAAGTGAAAGTGGGCTTCTTAACAGTAATTTATTATTTACAATCACAATATGGAAGAAACTACCAAGGAAAATGGGACACTTTCACTAAATTAATTAACTTGGAATATACACAATAGCAATGACTGAGTGACCTCCTCGATGTAGGACTGCCTTGACGTGGTGAGGGGCTCTTGAACCCCAGGAATTTTTTCCCAGGTTTGAGGCCAAGAGTCTTGTACATAATTATATATTTGTTTGGATGAATTTTTGTGGAATTTTCCACTTTTGCTAAAGTTTATTGGACCTGATAAATAGGAAAAGATATTATAACTGGGACTGGGCTTATACCCGAAGCTAAATAGTGGGAACTGTGGAAGGACCATCAACTGCCCGACAATGTTCGGACCTGAGAGTTATCAGATTGATAGCTCAAAGGCGGAACTGTTCTTAGGGCTGGACCATGGATTCCAGGGGGTGTCTGGTTCTGGGGATGGGACTCTTGGCATTCTATCCAGTTTGCCCATAACATGATTAGGGTGGGGATGATTGTATTCTAGTAATATTGTCAGTCCTAGCGAACGGGTTTGGCTTACACTTGGGCCACTCTAATCATGTTGTGCCATCCCCTGTTGGGTAGGGTAGGGAGCGGACATTTGTTAGTCAGTTCTCACTTGTGCCATGGGTGGAAGAATAAACTCCATGAAAGGCTAATGATATCTTTTTAAGATTTTCAAGTTTATTTAATTTTTTTTATATATACCTCAATCTTTATGCTCAGTAGTGTTAAAGATAAGTACCCCCGGGCCCTTTGATGGTAGCGACTCGTCACAGTTGACAACCGCTGGAACCTCCGCTGACAACCTCTCTCTGAAAAAATCAGAAAAAAAACTAATGTAATTACACTGGAACCTTATGCTCCAGTACATAAAAACCCAAAAGAAGTAAATATCGTCTTGACCCAACCTTGACTCACTTCGACTCCCTCTTTGCGAGTGGAAGTTGGTCAAGGTTTCTAATCTTAGAAACAGAACGGAAAATTTCAGCACTAAAGTTAAAATACTACCTATTAAACAGACATTCAACGACAGAAATGTCGTTTAGACAGATAAGAGAAAAGACGTGTCTCATAGAAGCCACAACAAAGAGTCAATCTGAGGACTGTATGTCTATAACAACAGTAGATAATATAAATGTAAAAATTAAAAAACATGACACTATGAATAGCATTCAGGGTACCATTGTGCTTCCTGAGAACAGTGACAAACCAATCGAAAAGAATATTCTCTTGGACTCTCTTAAAAAAGATATCCCAGAGTCCAAGATTGTGAGGTATATAATATACCGAGTAAACAAAAAAATGAGAAAATGTTAAAAATCACAAAAATAAAATTTGAGGGTCAAATCTACCCCAAAAAATAAAAGTTTTAGCTCAAAAAAGATAAATAAGGCCCTATGTCCCAAAGCCACCAGTGTCAAAACCAGTAAATATGGGCATGCAAAAAAATATTGTCGAAACGAACCTGTATGTGCGTATTGTGGATCTGAAGAACATGCCACACAATGGACTTGCAGCGAACCAAAATGTATAAGTGTGGGCAGAAAGATCTTGCAAGATCCAAAAGGATGCATGTATTATATATACAATACGGAATTGAAAACACTACAAGAAAGAACAAGGAGATCTATTAGAGGTGCTAAATTAGAATTGAAAGAGAGGAATTCAAGGTCCTGCTAAGAAACTTACATTTGCCTCGATAACAAGAACTAATAATGAAACAAAAATGCATACAGATAGAAGTAACAAAACGCAGGAAAATGAATCTCAAGAAGAAAATAATGCTTTACAGAAAAAAACTAAAATTGTAAAGAATCAGGAAACAGGCACAAAGATATGGGTAACATTTTATCAAACTCATTTGAAATGTTAATGCAAGTAGCACAAGATGGTGATACTACTATAGAAGAAACAGAGGAAAGTCATGATGGAGTGGAAATTCAAGATAAAAAAAAAAAAAGGCCTTTGGAGAGAACACCACCCAAAACGAAAAAACCAACAATAATTAGAGCAACATCGGTTAAACCAAAGACAAAGGATATGAAGAAAGAACAAAAACAAACTAAGATTATACCTTTATCTCCTGAAATAATAGTAAAATTTATGGATACAGATATCCAAAACACTGAAGTTGAAGATAACCATGATTATGTCAAGGGAGAAGAGATTACTCCATCACCAATAATTGGTACAAGAGCAAATGAAAAAGGAATGTACATGAAAATGTGTGTAGGTGTAATGATTGGTTTGGTAGAATTGTGCAATAATAACAAAAACATAACAAAAGATGGTTTAACAAACATTATAAGAAATTGTATGAAATATAGAAAAAAACAGATTTGAGTACCCATGAAAAAGGTTCCATGTGCATTGAGCACTTAGTATATCGTAAAGAAAAACAAATGAATGCCGTAAGTAAATTACTAGAAAAAATCAAGTTGATAACACAAAAAAAAGACTAAAACTCGACCGCTATAACAAAATATTTTCAATAGCTGTATTATAGAATGAAACGTAAATGGTCTGCAGACCAGATTACATTTGGGAGAAATGCAACGATTACTAAAAGAATACGAACCAATGACATTATGTTACAACATGTCAACAAAACAATCTCAACAATAGGTAAATATACCTTAGCATCTACATCTAGAGAGGAAGAAGGAAATTTAGGTACGGCTATATAAGTACATAACAAAGTATATTATGATAAAGTACCTGTAAACTTTGCTGATCGGCAAATATTGAGTATTAGAATACGAATAAAAAACGGTAATCATGTAATTTATAATTTATGCAACCAACCTAATGAAAATTATGACTTTGACAAACTTAAAGAATTGCTTAATAATGACAAGGAACCTTCAGTAATAGTAAGTGATTTTAATACTCGCAACCTGATGTGGGACTGTAAAATAGAAGAATTCATAGATTCATGTCATGTGCTGTATAAATGATAACGAAGTCAGCACATATTCTAAAACACATGGAACATTTTCCTCAACCGACTTAACTCTATGTACAACAAACATAATTGACAGACTGGATTGGAATACAGTTGACGACTTGCATACAAGTGATCATTTCCCAATATAGTATTAATTTCATTATTACAAAATAATCTCACCAAGCATGTCCCTCAATATAACATTTATAAAGCAGATTGAGAGAAATATGAATTCCACACTAGGAATATCCCATCATTTGAATATTTAAAAGACCATAATGTAACTAATAAATTTCTTGTTGATTTCATTACAAATGCTGCTGATAAAGCAATACCAAATTCAAAATCTCATCCAACAAAACACAAAGTCCCATGGTGGTCTAAAAAACCAACAGAATTAATAAAAGTAAAACACCAAATTGGAAGACGATTAGATAATTTTAATAGAAAGTTCAGTAAGATAAACAAAACTTTACAGATATTAGAAGGCACTTTTCAAAAATTTCTATATTATTAGAAATTGATACATTAAAACCTCTATATAACAAAATATCTGCAAAATTTAAAAGAGAAGTAATTCAAGGAAGAATCATTTCATGGAGGAAATATGTATCAGATCTCTCTAATAATACTCCCATACAAAAAAATATGGGGAAAATTTAGGAAAATAAATGGTACCCATTTAAACCACCTAGACATGCCATAATAAAAGATGGGAAACGAATACTTGATCCTAAAGAAATAAGTAATGTAAGAGAAGAAAATTTAGCAAAAGTAAGTAGTGACAAAAATTTAGATGAGCATTTCCACACAAAGAAAAATAGTATAGACTTAATAGCAATAAATTTTGAAACAATAGAAGATATATATTATAATTGAAAATTTAATATGGGAGGGTTGGAATTTGCTCTTGCAAAAGCAATAAATCTGCTCCCAGAGGTGACAATATTTGTTTTGAGATGATCTGCCACTTATCACCTTTGGCAAAGTCATACTTATTAGTTTTATAATCATTTATGGCTTCGAAATTTATTTCTAGATGAATGGCGTAAAGCTATAATAATTCCTATCCCCAAACCTGCAAAGGATCCCAGTAATGTAAATAATTACAGACCAATTTCTTTGATAAGCTGCTTATACAAGTTGCTAGAGAAAATGGTAAATGCTTGACTGACATGGCACATTCGAGAAAATAAAAATTTTGGCTCCCACTCAGTTCGGGTCACAGTGTAACGGATCTTATCAGATTCTCTCTCTAACTTTGAAGACCATATACATAGAGGTTTTGAACGAAAACAAATTACTGTAGCTGTCTTTTTTGACATTGAAAAAGCATACAGTACTACATGGACATATGCTATATTAAAACTTTACAAAACAACAACATCTGTGGACATTTACCTAGGTTTATACAAAAGTTTTTGACAAATCGCAGTTTTCAGGTGAGAATTGATGATGTTCTGTCTATAACATTTCCACCTGAAAATGGTGTTCCAAAGGGAAGTGTCCTTAGTTGCACACTGTTTACTTCACAGCAGTTAATGATATGAGTAATAATCTACCTGTCTGCATTAAAAGTAACCTGTATATGGATGATTTTGCCATATATTATTCAGCCTCTCACATAAAACATTCAGAGCGAATCATTAATAAAAGCAAAGTAAAAATAGATGAATGGGCGTCATCTGTAGGCTTTAAATTTTCCATAGATAAAACTCAAGCAGTCATGTTTATAATAATAAAAAGTGGATAAAAGGTGAATAAATAGATTTAAAAATCAGAAACCATAGTATACCATTTGGCCAAACAGCACTTGAACTGGAAAGCCCACATAACATACGTAAAATCTAAATGTAAAAGAGCATTAAATCTAACTAGAAAACTATCGAACACTATTTGGGGAACTGATAGATATACCCCAACTGTACTTTATAAAGCAACAGTTCTGTCCATCATTGATTATGGAAGTGAAGTATATCGCTCAGCATTGGACGCAGCGCTGAAAATGTTAGACCCTGTTCACAATGAAGGCCGTAGAATATGCTCAAGAGCCTTTAGAAGTTTAGATCATCACCAAAATCATCTTTACAAGTTGAATGTGGTAAACTGCCTCTGTCTCTCCATAGAGAGCTAGTAACAATGAAAAGTGCTCTAAGAATTCAGGCAAGTGATTCTCCAACAAAAAAATTATTTGCATTAAGAGATGTATTTATAATTAGAGCTAGAAGATTGTTTGAGTCGCTGAATATAAATATACAAGTGCCTTTAATAGTAAAATCACCTCCTCCCTGGACAATGAATAAAATGAGAATCTGTACATACCTCAAGTATTTATCAAAAAGTTATTCGTATACACCAGAACACCATAGACAACATACGATAGAACATATAAGCCGAAAAGGTCCACATTATGCAATACAGTATATACAGATGGATCGAAATCAGAACGTGGAGTGGGATATGCTGCAGTACCCCAAGACAAAACTTATCAGTTCTCTCTTCCTAATAATGCTTCAGTATTCACAGCAGAATTGTGTGGAATTACATCAGCTATAAAAATAATTAAATAAACATCATTCAATAATTTTGTGATTTTTAGTGACTCGGGAAGTGCTTTAGAAGCTATTCAGTTACAAATAAAAAAATAATATAGTACAACAAATTAAATTATTTCTCCATAACTTATATAATAATGGAAAAAATGTAGAAATATGTTGGATCCCTGCCCATGTAGGGATCAAAGGAAATGAAGATGCAGACAAAGCAGCCATAGAAGCAACCCACATGACAAGATCAAATGTGAATATCCCTGTTACTGATTATGTAAACACATAAAAATGGGTATCATAAATAAATCGCAATATATATGGAATGAAGAACCTGAAAGTAATAAACTGAAACAAAACCTAATGTTAAAAAATGGAGTTCATCATATCGGAATAAGCCATACTCGTCTGACACATGGGCACTTAATGAGCAGCCCACATGGCCCAGCTCCCAAGTGCTCAGTGCAGGGTGATAGAAACGGTCAGACGTGTTATGCGAGTGTCCAAAGTATGACCAACAGCGACTGTCAACTTTTGGAAATAAATCAGTGGAGGAAATTTTGTCAGAATCTTTTACATTTTCAGTCGTTCCGATTTTGATGTTCATGAGAAATTGAGATTTAATTAATAAAATATAAAAATAAGTAAATAATAAAAGCATGAAAACCCTTATAGCATTTGTTGAATTAAAAAAAAAGCAAAATTTTAAAATATTCCTTAACTTATATTCTGAATTTTAATATACCTTTTTAGTGTGCATGAGTAAATGTATTTATTGTATGTATGTGTTCCAGTATGAGGGCGTGTGCCTATGTGCAGTTTTTAATTTAATTTTAATTTGCTCATCATCATACTGAATGATCTATTGGGTCTTAGTGCTTGGCCTCAGGCCTAGACCTGGTATTTTAATCTAATCCTTCGGGCCAGCCCTCTGAGAGCTGAAAGTCACCTCAGTGGTCTGGTTAAACTACTTTAATAATAATAATAATGACTGAGTGAAATGGATAACGTGTCACAATTGCGACTGTGGGTCATGAACAAGTGGTCCCTTAAGCCAATTAGGCAATATTTCTATCAGCCCTGGCAGGGGTGGTTTCTTCAGGCAATCAGGAACACAGAAGCACGGCTAGGCTGGTAATGAAACTGGTAACACTCCTGGAAATGAGGCAGTTCCAGGTAAGACTTTCACTGAGACTACACTCTCTCTATAATGGAATAAATGCAAGAATTGGAGGGAAATCCTTTACTCTACTCACTTGCTAGCAAAGGATGAGAAATTCATCATGCAATGTCAAGGAACTTTGCACATTGGGATAGTAGATTCACTGGTTAAGTTGAAGAAAACAAGAAGTGATAAAATTTGTGAGAGAGAGATGATAAAACGAGTCAAAGTAAAAGTTACTGACCAACCAGTTTCCATTCCAGGGCACGTACCTTTGTTGCTTCTTAGTTTGCTTGCAAACACAACCTTCTGTCGATGTAACCCAAGTTATCGGTGAGTCCAGGAATTGGCACTATCAATCCAGTGTGAGGAAATGTGAGTTCACAGTTACCAGGGGCGTCATTTATGGGGGCTGGGGGCAACTGCCCCTCAAGACTCAAGATGCCCCCAGGCCTCAACTTGCCCCCCTCACCCCACCAAGCCCCAAGAAGTAACAGCAGCTGGTTTTCCATTATTCCTACCAAAATTCAAATGTGTCATCACATTAAATTATATCTTTCTATCTATCTATCTATTTTACGTGCTTCAAAAAGCACATAAAATAGCTCAAAATAAAAAAAACCCAGGTGATGAGGCTTGCTTCGCTCGCCAAACCGCCTTTACCCCCAATCAAAAAATCTGAAATGATGCCCTGACAGTTACCCGGCTTGGGGATGTACAGGCAGAGATCACCCATGCTGAGTGTCAACTGGACTAGTCTAAATGGAACTGAACTTAAGACAGCGGCGTCCCCTGCCTTATAAGGTCTTGGTTGTTGCTGGAGGCATTGCTTCAGGCTGCAAAGTCAGTGACTACCTCAGAATTACGGAAATAGGTGCAGCCAGTAAAAGATGGAAAAACTCAGTGGGAGATAAATTGAATGCGAGGATTAAGACAGGGAAACAGCTATCTACCCCAAACTTGTGTTCCCTTGGGCACATAGAGCCCATCCCTTGAAGAGGGTGAGACTCTTAATGGCTAAAACTCTCCTCTTGCTCTTAGGTCTGTGGGTATGCCTCTCTTTCCTATTGTCTGGCATTTTCCCCATAAGCTCCCCCTTTAAGCAGACATTCCACTCCCTTTCGGGTGAGAAGGTCTGTGCTGGGATCAGTTGAGTTAAGTACTTCTCTAATGGATCCTTGCCCAATGCAGAATGGAAATAGTTTTAGATATACTCCCTGAGGAGAAGTGAGCTTGCTAGCTAACTTAACTTAATGTCTCTAACACTAGCATAAGAGATGTCAGCATTTATTTAAAGGTACTGTCTGTGAAATAAAATGAACTGGCCATGCTATTGACTCAAGGTCATAAAATAACTAACTGAATTTCACACAGAACTAAGCTAACACAGCACCAAATTGATAACTAGCTATGTGCAGAAAATTACTGAAATTACAAAAGAGTCATTTAATTTAGGATATAAGGTACATGGACATGAAATATGTTAACAATACAAGTTTATCAGCATGAAAATATTGAAATACAAATGAGTTAGTTACTCTATGATACATGCTGCAAATACAATAAATTGCAACATGATGTAACAAAGAATGCAACAAAATTGCTAAAATGACTAAAACATGCTCTTCAGCTTGTTGGGCTAATGAACAGACTTAGCGAAGTACAAAAATTCTTTCAATACAATACTGATTAAAGGTAGGAGACAACCCTAGACAGCCTTTCTGGATTAGGGCTAGGATTGCTCTATTAAGATGAGGTTCTGTTACAGCTATGGATACAAGTGCCATGACAGCACGG
This sequence comes from Macrobrachium rosenbergii, assembly GCF_040412425.1. Taxonomy (NCBI): domain Eukaryota; kingdom Metazoa; phylum Arthropoda; class Malacostraca; order Decapoda; family Palaemonidae; genus Macrobrachium; species Macrobrachium rosenbergii. Next base: position 24,501,497 of record NC_089743.1, on the reverse strand, counting down.
TGGCTCTAGTAACTACCTAACCTCTTATGCTCCCTACTCCTTTTCCTCCTCACTTTCCTTTGCACTTTAGACTTAGGTCTCCTAGCTGGAACCTGGGCACACAGTGTCTACTTCAGACAAGTGGACACTTAGGTATAATTCAGTAGACGGATGATGGAAACTGAGGAGAGAACTCTGATTATTACTTTTTCCTCCAGATAGGACTCTGGCACATTATGGATGACTGTAAATAACACAACACTCTGAGAAGATCCTGTGTCTCAAAAAATATTGATGGGATACTCTATATCATTTATAGTTATTGTACCCGTGATTTTAAATTCTTTAAAAACATCCACAGATAAAGAGTCAGTTGCTATGCTAGATACAGGCTTATAGATGGAAACTGAAATTTAGCTTTAACTTGAGGTTTGGAAGCTTTACTAAGGTTGTAGTATTTTGAGTGTTTGCAGTGCGGACTCCAACATTCTGTAATATGATGACCAGACTGGATTTTTCTGTATCAATGTTCCCATCCTGAGTCTCTGAAGCTACAGATGAGACAGGTTTTACAAAAGTTGTCCCTTTTTCAGACTTAGGATTACCTTTATGTACTTAGGAATACTTGACAGCACATTTCGCAGCCTCTATTAACTGAGATGCGCCTCTATCTTCCAGGTGTAACTTAAGCATTCAGAGGTATTTTCTTTTTGAGCTCTTCATACACAGTTAAATCCTCTAATTCATCAAAAGTTGTGACTTTACTGAATGACAACCATTTCTGAAAATATCTGGACTTTTTGGTAGCGAATCAACATAAGTCTGAGATGGAATCTTATTTAAGTTACGAAGGTTTTGTCGGTAGCCTTCAGGTGTAATAGCGTGTAGACTGGGAGCCCAGAGTGTTTATTCCGAGTAATGAACGCGAAAGGTTTGGCCCCCTAGATAAGTAGTGCCTACACCAAACATCTCAAAAATGTATTGCTGCCAGATCAGAACTCTGGCTTAGGTATAAAAAGTGAACCCTAAAAACTTTTAAAAAGTTTTTAGTCAGTGAAAAACATGTGCTTGAAACTCTTCCTAAACCTTCCTTGGAATCTAATGAACACAGAATGAGCAATGCCAGCAATGTCGGCTTTATATCCGCCAGCAGCTTCCAAAGTGGGGGTTCAAATTCACGTTTATTCCGAGTAAGGAACATACGCCTGAAACTTTCATAAAACCTTCCTTGGAACCCTTTGAACTCAGAATGACCAGTGCCAGCAAATTTATCTCTGGCTTTCCACCCGCCAGCAACTCCTAAATCCATGAGAGGTTCAATTTCACTTTTTTTTCCAGAGTTAAGAACACAAAGCTGAAATTGTGGTAAAAATATTCCTCATGAACTCAGTTTAATTTCTTATAATTATTTCATTATACAGTTGCGTTCAAAACGTAACACATCATAATAGCTAATTGTAATTTTAAGCCTCTTTTTCTACTGGAAAAAAAGAAAATGTCCATTTAATTGTATGGCCAAACATTATTTGCTTTGGGATGATGTCAAAATATAACTGCTCTGAATATGAGACATACCAAAAAAAAGAAGAGTCTGGCTTCTGTTTGTTACTCATTATCAGTATCAGAGGTTCAAATTCACTTTTATTCAGAGTTAAGAATAAGAACGCAAGGCTGAAACATTTCTAAAAACATTTTGTGAGGCCTCATGAACTCGTTCTAATTTCTCATAATTATTTCACTCTAAGAGTGTATTAAAAATGTAACACATATCATTATAGCTACCAGTAATTATATCTTCACAAAACTAAGCACTCTTCTCTATTTGAAAAAAAGAAAATGTCCATAGAAAATATTCATTTACATGGCCAAACACTATTTGCTATGCGATGCTGTCACAATGTAACTGCACTGAAAATCACAGACAGAAAAAAAAATTAGCTTCTGTTTGTTACTCATCATCACTATCACTGTCATCACTCCAGTCGTCCTCCAACAACTCCTCGTCTTCACTCCCAAAACTATCTGAGTGAGCTGATATATGATGCACTGTTCAGTGTAGAGAGGCACTCTGCGGGAGCAGAACTGCTAGGAAACCATATGGGTTGAAATCCACTGGTGGTTGCCAACCAGCCAGAATCACTAGGATTCCAGCCACAAGATGGAATGGGTGTGTCCTCCGTTCTCCACATCCTGGCAACATAGTGTGCATGCTTGATATGCAGTGGAGCTGTCTTTTCACAAGGAGGGAAGGAAGCACAGTTGAGGTTTTCACACTTTTGAGGATGCTGCTTTCCCTCTACAATTGGTTACCTCCAGGAAAGCTTTATACATATTGCAGATGAACTCTGTGACTCCCTCAGTGTCCAACTTGTCTGGTGTTAGGATCCAAAGATGTCTGATGACATTCAAGTCCTCCTCTAACATCCTAAGGGCTTGATCTTCCCCTTCCAGAAGAAAGCGGAGGTAAAATCACAGCCAGTTAAGGCTTGAAAACCAAGAAGGGCATCTGTTAGACCATCATGTTTTTTTTCCAGCTCTTCAGCCATCTGAGACACATCAAGGAACCTACGATGGTTAGCAGATCCAAATCTAAAATCACCTTTCCTCCAAACTCATATCATCCCAGTAAACCAAGAAGGATCACAAGTACATCTGTGTCGGATGATCGGACAATTATATTTCCTTCCAGAATGTGTGATATATGGAAGGCAATAAGGGTGTCTGCCTCTTCATGTTCACCTTGCAAATGATCTGGTTTTGTCACTTGTAGGATATTGCATTCATCGTTCTTGAGCTTAATGCATTTTCTTCCATGTGATATGTATACTGTTTTTCTGTCTGTTTACAGACCCATAACAAGGTTTGACACATTCCTTCATCACAAAGCGGGAAAATGGGAGGGATAACATCCTTCTGAAAATCAGACAGTGCATTCAGAAGGTGGGCAGTGACCCTCACACAGCGAAGTATGGCTGTTTCTGAACCTGAAGAACTTTTTGGTCTCCATTCAGGAGAACATCCAGCAAAGCAAACTCAGCTCTTGAGAGTGAAACAAGACAACAAGGATGCCAGCACTCTCACAGAAGGAATAAAAAACACATGAAATCCTTTTCCATTGCCTCTAGTCCAGAACTCTATAACCTATCCTTGGGAAAGGCAGCACAAGATGCTACGAGGGAATATCTCTTAGGGACCCTAAACAGAGGAAAGCAAATGAGACAGTTATTTTAGGCCGAATGTTTGGATGAGACACGGTTCTTAAAATGTGTACCAAGAATGAGGGTGATGAACTTTGCAGCAGAAAATGTCAAGCCTTCATGAACAATTAAGAATGTAAATACATCAGAGGGAGTATGGGATGTCTTTAGCAGGATTCTCACCACTTCGGCAAGAACAAACAAGAATGTCAGTCTTTGTCATTTGCTAAGCTTCCCAGTTACCACTGTACCACTGGCACTGGCACACACAGATGGCACCATTTTGAAAAATGACCTAGCTGCACTTAAGAAGGTTCTGGAGATTTAACAAAATGCAATCCTGGACTCCACTATTCTCCAAACATCAGAGTGACAGTGCTTGACGGTGGCATCATCCCACACGAGACTGTGCTACAACACACCAGAGCCTCATGTGGGACAGTGGTGCGAGATTTACTGGTAAAGGCATGCTCTTTCCATGAAGAGTAAGTCCATATCATCTTTGACCTGTACAAGTCTCCTTCCATCAAAGATTACGAGAGAGAGCTCTGAGGAGGCATTCACCAAAAGTTTGTCGTCACAGGCTCTGATCAAGCCCAGTGTCAGAGTGGAGCCACACTCCTGAAAAACGCTTACTTCAAGGAAGAATTTTCCTGCTTTATGATAACAGAATGTGTCAAAAGCTGTTATGGGTCTACAATCGGACAGAAAAAGTATACATATCACATGGAGGAAAATGCATTAACCTCAAGAATGATGAATGCAATATCCTCCAAGTGACAAAACCAGATCATCTGCAAGGTGAACACGAAGAGGCAGGCACCCTTATTGCCTTCCATGTATCACATATTCTGGAAGGAAATATAATTATCCGATCATCCTTCTTGGTTTACTGGGATGATATGAGTTTGGAGGAAAGGTGATTTTAGATTTGGATCTGCTAGCCATCGTAGGTTGCTTGATGTGTCTCAGATGGCTGAAGAGCTGGAAAAAAAACATATGGTCTAACAGATGCCTTTCTTGGTTTTCAAGCCTTAACTGGCTGTGATTTTACCCCCGCTTTCTTCTGGAAGGGGAAGATTAAGCCCTTAGGATGTTAGAGGAGGACTTGAATGTCATCAGACATCTTCGGACCCTAGCACCAGACAAGTTGGACACTGAAGGAGTTACAGAGTTCATCTGCAATATGTATGGGTACCCTGGCAATAACATCAGCGAATGCCGGTATAAAGCTTTCCTGAAGGTAACCAACTGTAGAGGGAAAGCAGCATCTCTCAAAAATGTGAAAAACTCAACTGTGCTTCCCTCCTCCTTGTGAAAAGGCAGCTTCACTGCATATCAAGCGTGTGGACTATGTTGCCAGGATGTGGAGAAGGGTGGACACGCCCACTCCAGCTTGTGGCTGGAATCCTTGTGATTTTGGCTGGTTGGCAACCACCAGTGGATTTCAACCCAAACGGTTTCCTGGCAGTTCTGTTCCCACAGAGTGCCTCTCCACACTGGACAGTGCGTCAGATATGTCAGCTCTCTCAGATAGTTTTGGGAGCGAAGACGAGGAGCTGCTGGAGGACAACTGGAGTGACGACAGCGATAGTGATGATGAGTAACATAATCAGGAGCTAATTTTTTTTTTGCAGTCAGTGTGATTTTCAGTGCAGTTACATTCTGACAGTATCGCATAGCAAATAGTTCCTCAGGTAATATCTCCTGTTCTATCATAGCTTGTATAGCAGTAGCCTTTAATTCGTGTAGTGTCATGGAAGATGTAAATGGAATCTTAAAGTACATGAGTATAAACTTCCAATCATCTTTGGTTAGGTGAATTTACTCAAGTTTGCAACGTCAGGGGCAGCGCAGAAGGCATGAACATCGAATTCACTCATTGTAATATTCACAACAAGAAAATTCCTCTGATAGTTTTGAGTGCTGGTTACAGGTTAAGTTGGCAACACGTAGGTAAAACAGTGTGTATGTACACGAACAACGAATGCAACTATGGTAGTGTAAGACTCAGGGAGAATAAGAGTCGGCATAAGATTCAGGCAAGATTCACTTTGAAGAGTCTAAGTGTAGGCTTACTGTCTTTAAAATGCGAACACATATGTAAACTACCACAAGTAAATCGAGTGTGTTCTTCAACATTCAAAAAATTAAGTTAAAGAGTCTAGTCAAGATTCGTTAAAGATTCGTGAATTAAGGATTCTAGGGAGTCAATGTGACTTATGTGTAATGAATGGTCACCCGAGTTCCTTATATGTCAAGAGAGTAGGCCTAAGTTTTGATGACCTAAGGAGGATTAAGGATCCCAAGAATGTAAGCAAGTACTAACACCTAAGTGTAACCACAAGTACCTCAGTTACGATATCAAGAATGAACGACAAATCTACCAACATATGGTGCACAGTTACATATCCTGACCAGGCCCCAAATGTTACAAGTCCTAATTACGGATGTGACCTGTCTTAAAATTAAGGGAAGGCCCGAAAATGTGCAACAGAAAAAAACACTCAAAATCCAGTAATGAGGGAGAGAAGTAACAAAAGACTCGTAAACATAGAACAAAGTTTATTATATATAATTTGTATGTAATGGGAATGAAAAAATGTACTAATCATTCCTACTAATATAGAAACTTAATACCCAAACTTATACCTAACTTGAATAACAAGACATAACAAACAGCAATTAAAGTAAGAAGGTGAGTAAATCCCATCAAATGAAATATTACATACAAAAACCATAAATAAATCCAACACTCAAAATAAATGTATAAAATCAACACAATATACTCAAGAGGCAGGTGCTGTGTGTATTCTCGTACTACAAGGTGAGATTTGGACTCTAGTCTGATTACAGTGAGGACAGTGTTGCCACCTCAAAAAAGTAAAATTCCTACAAACTGAACTCGAATTTCAACAAAAAAAATTCCATAAATGATATGAAGAATAATTATACGATCAAATAGTATTTCTTATAGAAAAAACAAGCCAAAATGAAAGTAAGATTATTGACACCTTGAAAATGAAATTGTTGCTGTTACTTGAAGGGAGAATGGTTTAGATATTGGGCACCACCCAGTCATCTTGTATCTCACTCCAAGTTTCGTTTTTGGCATTGAAATTCTTCACCATATCATCGCTTACCCTGAGGGTAACACACATTTTCTTTTCTAAATTCAGTCCATACGAGATTTGAAGAATTGCTTCCACAGACCGTACGTGAAAACGATTGCGCATTTTTGAATGCATTACGTTCATTCTCGAAAAGATTTGCTCTACTGATGCATTTGAAAATGGTAGTGACAGTAAAGCCGGAGCCAGTCATTATGCCTTTGGATAAACTTGTTCTCCAGCAGAGTTTTTCTTTTCGTATACATTATCCCAAAAAGATGTAATATTGTTCATGCACGACTGACGTCATTTTTCAAGACTTAGGGAGGCCCATTCATTTTCAAAGTCATCCGTGTCTTTAATTATATTTTATTCATAGCTGAAAATATTTGATACTTTCATTACTGATGACATTAGAGTGCTTGGATGAAAGTGCTTCACCATGAGTAATATGTCAATATTGTCTGGGAGGCGTGTTTGCACTTCAGTGATTCAATCAACTGCAAATTTCTTGCATCTTTCTTTGACGCACTGTTTATGTTCATTACTTAGTTGGGATGCCAGAAGACCAGTGGTAAATTCATAACCGAAATCAACTGATGCAAGTTGGATGAGCAGTAAACTGCTTGTATATGAATCACGGTGATGTGATAAAGTCATAATATGGCTACGTGCGACAGACGCACTACACTACATGGTTAGCATGGCAGAGGTGGGTTAATATCGACTCTAAATACGAATATCTGAGTTCGACGGGGATTTGTAGATGGGAGCCGCTATCAACTTATACCTCACTTGCTGGCCGTGTGGGTAAAGGCGTCCACTGTAGTCCTGGGTTCTTGTCGTTCGTTGGTTAGCCCACGGGACGACGAACTTATTATCAACTAAAAATATCCCTTCGGTATATATATGAAAATATATTATTTATATAGATATAATTGATATTAAAGGACGTTTGTAGTTTATATGCTTTATATATATATATATATATATATATATATATATATATATATATATATATATATATATATATATATATATATATATATATATATATATATATATATATATATATATATATATATATATATATATATATATATATATATATATATATATATATATATATATATATATATATATATATATATATATATATATATATATATATATATATATATATATATATATATATATATATATATATATATATATATATATATATATATATATATATATATATATATATATATATATATATATATATATATATATATATATATATATAGTCATACCTTGAGCTTACACGAGGTTAGGTTGCAGAACCCCTTGTGCATGGTGAATTTTTGCGTAAGCTTGGCACGGTCTCTAAAAATGGTAATAAATGCTTATTTCTAAAGTTGAAACCCTAAATATGACCCTAATCATGCTCCCAAATTATTAAGTTAACTTTTAAATGAAACTAAAGTTACTGTAATTTCATTTAAAAGTTAGCTTAATACATTACCCTTAAAAAAAAGAAATAAATGGTTGACATAAAAATTGAGAGTTGGAAGAGAATTTCTCTCTCTCCCCTTCCGACCGATCTATCTTGAGAAGTCGTCTCAACCTCTTTTTTTAATAACTTCTTTATTCTGTGTCTCTTTCTCTTTGTTCTGAAATGCTTTTTCATGAACAAAGTGTTTTTTATTTTGACTAATACAACTCTTAGTTATTATGTCTCTATGTTTTAGAATGTATTTGCAACACTAGCGCATTTATACTTCGTAGACAGTACAGGTCAAATTAGATCAATTTAAAATATCCACTCTACAGGTAAAGACATACAGAGAATTAATAAGTTGTAAAAATGTGTGAGCGCTAACTATGAACGAGAGAGAGAGAAAAGGGTTGTCCTTAAGAGAGTGAAATTATTTATCAGTTATTACGGAGACTGAGAATAACACACGAGAAAGAGAGAGAGAGATTGTCCTTACTTGAAAAATCAAGATTAAAGTTACTGTATTTTCATTTGGAAGTTAGCTTAATACATTACCCTTAAAAACAGAAATAAATGGTTAACGTAAGAATATAGGAGTGTGTGACTCTCTCCCCCCATCCCACTGATCTATTTTTAGAAGTCTTCTCAACCTCGTTTTTAAAAACTTTTTATTCTGTCTCTTTCTCTTTGTTCTGAAACGCTCAGTCTCTATGTTTTAGAACGGCGCATTTACAGTTTGTAAACAGTACAGGTAAAATTAGATCAATTTAAAATGATCTACTGTACAGTTGAAGACATACAGAGAAAGTAATACGGAGGTTGGCTAACTACAAACGAGAGAGAGAGAGAGAGATAACAGTTGTCCTTGCTTAAGAGAGTGAAATTTTTTATGAATTATTATGGACACACACAAACACACAGGTAAAGAGAAAGAGAATTACAAGAAACATTTGACCACTGATTAGTAACACTCCCCTTCTTGTCATGTTACATGGCATATCTGACAGCTTTTGCCTTCGACCATCTTACAAAAGACGAGGGAAGAATTTGTTTGTTTAAAATAATACGAATTTTGTAATTACAGTTTTATTATTATTATTATTATTATTATTAATCTTATTAAAATGTGAAAATTAGTACTTATTATTAGGTAAAAGGTTTATTTATCATACAAATAAACATACCTGTATACATGTATCATAAAAATTCTCTCATCTCACTAAAAGAGAGAGAGAGGGGGAAATTATTACTTTTAATAATATTTAATGTTATTTAATTTACACATGAAAGCTTGAAAACTTATAAATTACATAAAAAATTAAACATAAACACTTTTGCAGGGTTTCTCAGTGTTTGCAAATGTTCATGTGTCTGTGAAAAACTTGTGTATGACCATTAGTTAGGTTCCAATGAAAAATTTGTGTGTCTGTGAATTTGTGCAACTCAAAACGTGCAAGTTCAGGATATTACTGTATATATATATATATATATATATATATATATATATATATATATATATATATATATATATATATATATATATATATATATATATATATATATATATATATGACATACAGAGACAGAGACACATATGCTGGCTTGGGTCACTGTTCAATGACTTTTAAGGTGAATTCAGTTAAGACACTTATTCATAGTCTATTCCGTATGTTCAGATTGACATCATTTCTACTATGAAATCTAATTTCTTAAAACTTAAAAAAAAATCTGGTATCCTCATCTTTTTAATATAATTCTTATTAGGTTTTCAACAATATTTACTGCCCATACCCAATTTGTCCTCAAGTTCCAAAGAAGTTAATGTATTTTTCATGACCATATGTAAAAAGTGCATCTTTTAGGTGTGAGCAACTTGTGCCCATATGCAGATTTTAAGTTAGTATTCAAAAGCTCTAAAACTCTAGGCAGCTTCTTAGATATATACTTTTCCAAAACATAACTTTGTTGGAGGAAAAGCCTTATAGCACAATCTCCCAGAGCTTTTATCTGTACTAGTGGGACACTGTTAAGATTTTTGAGGGAAGAATAACTCCCCGTTCATATTTTTTACCATAAGTTTCGTACTGCATGACTGCAAATTAAAGGATCCCCTTCTTGAAATTGTGAATTAAGCCTTCATCTGCAGTCATTACAATAGTTGGGTAGTTCCTGAACGGTTACTGTATACTTTTTCTGTCAAATTGCAGAAAAGTCTGAACACTATTCCATTGTTGCCCAGTGTATGTATTTTATTTGACAAATACTTTTGGGGGATCATTGTGCAAGGTGAATATTTCTTTTGTTACATCCTTGTGCTGTATATTGAAATTGTCAAACGACTGTCACAGCCTGTCCAACTATCATTGCTGGCACAGACCCTGAACATGTCATAAATCATACAAGCAGCCATTGTGTTCATTGTACTTGCAATTCTAAAGTAATATTAAAATATTCCCATTGTGTTCTCATTTAGTATTGCAAAATTCTCTCCAAATGACGAAGTAAAGATCTCGTACCATGTGTCAAGGTAGAAAGGGAGAACTAATGATATTATCAGTGCCATTCATATTAACATTATTTGGTGGGTATCCACTGGGTAGGTCATTTTCACGTTGTTTGCCATTTGAGATTTGTGTTGAAACTGACTGAACTTGATATTCGAATTTCCCACTGCTATACAGTTGTTGCAATTACAGTGAACCCCCCGTATTCACAGGGGATGCATCCCACACACCCACGCAAATAGCTAAAATCCTCGAATACTTAAAACCCCTCTAAGAACACTTGCAACTGCCCATTTTGATAGTTTAAACACAGAAAAATCCTGTAAAAATGCATATACCTGAGTATTTTAATAGTTTTATCATAAAAAGTGCATTTGTTCATGAAAATTATATGAAAATACAGTAATTAGTGAATATTTCTCAGTGAAAAATACCGCGAATGGGTGAATTTTCTGCAGATAATGGCTAGATATGTTCCACAGAGAAACCTGCGAATGCGTGAGTCCGCGAATCATAACGCGAATACGGGGGGTTTACTGTACCATCATTTTGGCTATTACATTATATTATGATGATGTTCTCTGTATCATCTCCATTAAGTGCGTGTCGTGTGTTTGATTAACCGATCTGGATAGATTGCATTTCACCGGAGCTGGGGTTGATAATTCCATGTGTAGGATCGATCAACGTAACTATTTGTTTTCCCTTATTTTTTGTTATGAATCTTTGGCTTGAGCTTGACAGTATTCCCTTCTTGTGTTAGTAAATGTAAGACCCATGACCAGACCACTTTTGGTTGTTTTTTGAGTATTAGTAGGACAGTTAAGTTACTCCAAAATTTCGTTACTTTCTTACACATGGAGTAATAAGTTATTCTTAATTGAATACCCCTTCGGCCATTGTTTAATGTAACCATACCCAGTCTTGTCATGCAAGATTTGTGTTATCAGTGATACTTGGTGGTGGTTGTAAAATTTTCATTTTTGTTATTTTATTGATGTTGTAATGTTTTTTTGTTATAAACCAATGTTCAGCTTAGATTTTTCTGTATAATCCTGTAATGATATGATTTTTCATAATTTTGTATTGCTATTAGTGACAGTGTTCATAGTTTTCCTTCTTTGCTTTTAATTTTTTTATGTATTACTTTTAGTACTATCTTTTTATGTGATTTGTTTCTTTTCTTTTTTTGTTTTTTTTCATAATTATTTGTAGTGAATATAAAGTTAAATTCCACTATGTGCTTATTCAGTCAAGTGAAAAGTGTGCTGATGAGTTTACATATATTTTTGCAAATAAATAGTATCCAGAGAGTAAGTGAAAGAGTTCATTCAAGTTTTAGGAAAGTGACTCCCATGGAAAGGAAGTAAATCAGTTCTTAACAATTCAAGAGTATTTTTAAAAAGGAAGGTAAGCGAGTGCACTAAGTGACACAGGAGAAGGGAACTGCCTGGATGCAACTTATGAAAAGAGCAAGTTGTTGGACAGCAAGATAATAAGAAAATAAACTTTAGTACAAAATAACCTCAGAATTACACTATAAAGTGATGGGTTGAACAGCAAAATGCAAAGGGAGCCTGAAATAGATGTAAGGTCTAGGCTAAAAAGTAGGTGCAGCTAGAAGCTGAAGAGATGATAAACATCCTTCAGTAAGATCATGCACTGCATGAGGTTCATGATTCCTAGATTAAGTGGCATTTTGAATATGCATAAATCCAAGATCTGATCCTATACTGTGGAAACCACCCAGGCACACTGGGGAAAGTGGAAACTCAAAATTTTGTTTTTATTAACTCCCAGTCTGAAGATTTAAAGATGGGCACTTTCAATTTCAGCTACAAAAATTTTATAACATTTAGTGGTGCCTAAGTATAAAAAAGAGGTTTTGATGTAGGAAAAACCTATTTTTGGTGGCCAATGTGAGTCCTCAAAGGATTGACTCTCATTGGGTCCATTCAGTCTCCATGATAAAAGAATTCCCTTTTAGTCGGTCTAGGCCCAGCATAAGTGTCGTTGACATGTGATGGAGTATAGGACTCAAAGTTAAGAGGAGCACTTTTCTGTTAATTACTGAGGTTACCTAGGTTCAATCGTATGTCAGCCTGCGAGAAGTTACTATGACACATACATATGCCGCCAGCTTGACGACACATAATATGTACAGACCGGGAGCCATTAATCTCTTTGGTCTATGCAGGATAACTATACACCCAATCCCATGCCTTTTCGTGAGGGAGAGTGGGTGGGTTTGAGGACTCACAGTGGCCACCAAAAATAGGTTTTTCCTATGTCAGAATCTGTTTTTTGACATTGTGGCCGCTGTTCGTCCTCAAAGGAGTTTACCAAAGAAATTGACAGGTGACGAAAAGGCTTAAGCTCTCAAATTTCAGTCCTAACACCCCAGAGAAAATATTTCTGGTCCAAGGTCATGCCACAAGTTTCAAGCCCCCTTTTTTTTTTTATTCCAAATACCTTTTAATTTTGGTAACAAAGAACACAAAACTAAAAACGAACTAATGTTTTCAGGATATAATTCTACAGTGACTTAGCTAAACATACTGGGTTTGGTTGCAGTTAGTTAGTTATAAATGATTTGTTTAACCAGACCTCTGAACTCTTTTAGGGTTCTTCTCGGGCTGGGAAAAGAATGGGGGAAAGAGTACATAAAAATTAAGTAGTTAACTAAATAAATAAATAAATTAAAAAAAAAGGGGGAATTAGGAGAGAGAGAGAAAAAAAAGGGGGAGATTATATTTTACTTATCAATTTAATTTTGTTTAAGAAGAGAATGATATTAATTGAAAAGTTATTACTACCTTCTGCTAGAATATCCTTTTTTGATTTATTTTGTCAATACGTATTTCTTTCATGCTGCCATCTGGGACAGTCAATCAAGATATGTTTGACTGTTATTGGGATGTTACATCTTTCACAAGTTATTGGGTTTGTGTGGAGTTGACATCAGATGACCATGTGTGAGTCTGGAGTGTCCTATTCTGAGTCTTGTTAAAATAACCTCATTGATTCTTTGCTTTTGGGTAGAAGAATGCCACTTTTAACTTGTTCTTAATTTGTTTTAGTTTGTTTTGTGGGGGTATATTTGTCCAATCATTTTGCCAGTCCCTATAAATTAAGGGTTTAACTGATATTGTTGCACCTCTCCCAGCTATAGTCAGCATACCCACCCATCAGGAATACCCCTGGTTTTCTGCTGTAGTGTCTATGGGGTCAGGACTAACCATACCACCTACTCACTTAGCATCTTTGGCAAAGTCATACTTATTAGAGTTTTACAATCACTGATGGCTTCGAAATTCCTTTACTGATGAATGGCATAAAGCTATAATTATTCCTATCCCCAAACCTGGAAAGGATCCCTGTAATGTATATAATTACAGACCAATTTCTTTAACAAGTTGTTTATGCACATTACTAGAGAAAATGGTAAATGCTTGACTAACATGGAACATTCGAGAAAATAAAATTTTGACTCCCACTCTGTTTGGGTTACAATGTAACACATCTAAATTGGATTCTGTATCTAACTTAGAAGACGACATAAGAAGAGGATTTGAATGAAAACAAATTACTATAGCTGTCATTTTTGACACTGAAAAGGCATATGATACTACATGAAGATGTGCAATAATAAAAATGTTACATAAAAACATCATCTGTGAACTTTCACCCAGGTTTATCGAAAACTTTTTGACAAAATGCACTTTTCAAGTGAGAATTGATGATGAATTGTCAAGTACGTTTCCACTTGAAAATGGTGTTCCACAAGGAAGTATCCTTAGTGGCACACTGTTTACTCTAGCAATAAATGACATCAGTAATAATCTGTCTATTAGAATTAAAAGTAACTTTTATATGGATGATTTTGCCATATATTATTCAGCATCTCGCTTAAAACATGCAGAGTGAATCATTAATAAAACTATAATAAAAATAGATGAATGGGCCTCATCTGTAGGCTTTAAATTATCCATACAAAAGACTCAATCAGTAATGTTTTATAAAAATAAAATGTGGAAAAAGGGTGAAGAAATAGATTTAAAAATCAGAGACCATAGTATAACAATTAGCCAAACAGCAAAATTTTTGGGATTAGTATTTGATACTCGCTTGAACTGTAAAGCCCACATAACATATGTGAAACCTAAATGTAAAAGAGCATTAAATCTAATTAAAAAGCTATCAAACACTACTTGGGGAGCTGATAGACATACCCTTACTTTACTGTATAAAATACAGTGTTGTCTATCATTGACTATGGAAACGAAATATATGGCTCAGCATCAGATGCAATGCTGACAACGTTAGACCCAGTTCATAATGAAGGCCTTAGAATATGTTCAGGAGCCTTTAGATCATCACCAACCTCATCTTTACAAGTTGAATGTGGTGAACTACCACTGTCTCTCCATAGTGAGTTTGTAATAATGAAGAGTGCCTTGAGAATTCAGACAAATGATTCTCCAACCAAAAAATTATTTGAATTAAGAGATGTATTTGTAAACAATCACTCACCACCTTTTCCTGTTAGAGCTAGAAGACTGTTTGAGTCGTTGAATATAAATGTGCAATTGCCTTCAATAGTAAAATTACCTCCTCCTTGGACTATGAATAAAATAATAATTTGCATGCACTTGAAATATTTATAAAAAATTTACTCATATACCCCAGAACACCATAGACAACACACAATAGAGCATATAAACCGACAAGGTCCACATTACGCAATATACACAGACGGATCTAAATCAGAGTATGGAGTGGGATATGATGCAGTATCCAAGACAAAATTTATAAATTTTCTCTACCTGAAAATGCCTCAGTATTTACAGTTGAGTTATGCGCAATAGCATCAGCCATAAAAATAATTAAAGATACCTCATGTAATAATTTGGTGATTTTTAGCGATTCTAGAAGCGCCATTGAAGACATTCAGAGTTACAAACCAAAAAATAACATTGTACAACAAATAGTTATTACTCCATAAATTAAATAATAATGGGAAAAATATAGAAATATGTTGGATCCCTGCCCATGTAGGGGTCAAAGGAAATGAAGAGGCTGATAAAGCAGCTAAAGAAGCAGCCCATATGACATGGTCTAATGTAAATGTCCCAGTTAACGATTATATAACACATATAATAGTAGGCATTATAAACAAATGGCAAAATAAATGGAATAAAGAACCTGAAAATAAGTTGAAGCAAATAAAACCTGGAGTTAAAAAATGGAGTTCATTATACCAGAGAGAGAGAGAGACATGCACAAGTAATTCTAACATGCCTCCGAATAGGTCATACTCGTCTGACACATGGACACTTAATGAGCAGCCCACATTAACCAGCTCCCGAATGCTCATAATGCAAAGTGATGATAATAGTTAAACGTGTTATGCAAATGTCCAAAATATAACCAATGTTGGTTATCAACTTTTGGAAATGGATCAGTTGGTGAAGTTTTATCAGTCTCCAACATTTTCAGTTGACTCAATTTTAATATTCATGAGAAATGTAAATTAATTGATAAAGTATAAAAATTAATTTATGAAAATACAAAATCCCACAGGGCAACTAATATATAAAAAAAATCCAAATTTTAAAAAATCATATTCGCGTTCTCACGATTCGCGAACTCACGTATTCGCAGATTTCTCTGTGGAACATATCTACCCATTATTCGCGGAAAATTCACCCATTTGCGGTATTTTTCACTGAGAAATATTCACTAATTACTGTATTTTCATATCGTTTTCATGATTAAATGCACTTTTTCTGATAAAACTATTAAAATATTCAGGTATAAGCATTTTTAGAGGGTTTTTCTTGTGTTTAAACTATCAAAATAGGCAGTTCTAAGTGTTTTTAGAGGGGTTTTAAGTATTCGCGGATTTTAGCTATTCGCGGGGGTGTGCGATATGCATCCCCACAAATATGGGGTGTTTACTGTACTTAGTTTTATTTATTTTTTTCAATTGTACAGATGAAACTTGGGTAAATATATTTAATGTGTGCATGTGTCCTAGTGTGGAAGCATATGCCTTTCTGCTTATTCTTAAAATTTCATTATTCATTCATCATTTAGTCCCAGTGCTTAGCCTATGGCTTAGACCTGGTACTCCATTTCATTTTAATCCTTCCGGCCAGCCCTATGAGAGCTGTTAATCAGCTCAGTGGTCTGGTTAAACTTAAGGAAAAGCCTTTTTAATGAGGGTTAATCTTAGCCTTGTAGAGTGGTTTGTCTGTCTAGGGTGTAAACCCTCTGGGATAGTGAAAATGCTTGAACTGGGTATATTGTTTTGTCTGCTATATTGAGTTTCCTAATCAAAATAGATTTCCTTTTCATAGGGTTCTCATTCTTGGCCAGGAATGATGGGCCAATGGACAATAATAATTGAAGGTCAACTGTTTGCACAATGTATTGTCCCTGTCCAAGAGAGCCCAGTTCACTAATACAAGTTCCTGATGCTAAAGCAGTAAAGAAGCTCGCCTTTTGCAGCATATGAGTTGTGGTTGTATTTGGTCCACTGAACTGATGGGCTGACAGAAGTCTGAGCACCTTATTCAGGGACCAAGTAATTGGAAGCCTTGCAGGAGCAGGTCTTTGTAGTGCAAAAGACTGGAGAAAGGAAGTAGCGATTTTTATACTAGAATCAATACCAAGCCCATAAAGCCAGTGTTCCACTAATGCTGCCTTGTATGCCATGATTGCTGTAACAGCGAGGCATTTATCTTCAAAAAGGTATATAAGAAATTTGTTTCAACAGAGATCTCAACTGGGCTCTCAGCATGGATATAATCTAACTACATTTTCCATACAGACTGGTATTGTTGGATAGATGATGTCAGTGGTTTCTGCACTAGGCACCTAGTGATGTTGGGTGAGTAATTTTCACGGGAGACAAAATTTTAAAAATCCACATGTGAAGGTCTCGGCTCAAAAGGATGCGTAGACAAAGTTCCCTCTTACTGTCTGGGATAAAACAGCGGACGGTAATGGAATTGAGTTCTTCACCCATTGTTGAAGTACTAGGAACCAGTGCCTGTTTGGCCAATTTGGGCCTATTAAGTAAGCAGTTCCTTTGAAGGTTAGAAGCTTGTACAAAACCTTCGAAATCTGGGACAATGAAGGAAAAAGGTATATCGTCTTCCGTTTGTTCCAGTCTTGTAGGAATGCATCTCTTGCTACTGCTTGATTGTCCAAGTTCGGAAACACATATACTGGAAGGTGGTGGTTCTTGTATGTGGCAAACATGTCTGCTTCTGGTTGTGGAGGCATGTTGGCAATTATTTGAAAAGAGTGATTGCCTAACATCCATTCTGTTGAGGTTGTCGTTTCCCTTGATAGAGAGTCTATTACACTGAGCGACCCTATGACATTGCAGCCATGTTGTCTAGGACCAACCAAATGTGTGTCTCTTTTGGAGGTTTCAGTTTTCTGATAGAGAAATAGACAGCTCCAGGAAGTTGATATGACATTTCCACAGAGTAGATGACCGCCTCCCTGCTACCTGACGATTCTCCCAATGACCTCCCCAACATGTCAAGGAGGCATCTGTATGTAATATTACTGGTACAGACAGAGGAATAAGGGTGACCTGTTTTGCCAGAGACTCTTTCTGAGTCCAAGGTTGAAGTATCTCCCTGACTTTTTGATTCCTTTGATGAGGCTGATCACGCATCTTTTTTCTTGCATGCGATAGCCAAAATTTGTTTACATTTTTCATTTGCAATCTGAGGATTGGATCTATCACAGATGCGAACTGTAACAGGCCCATCATACGTTCTAATTGCTGTCTGGAAACACTGGGCTGTGCAAGGAACCTTTTGAGGTCCTTCCTTATTATGTTTTGAGTAATCAATGGGGAGAGACAACTGGCCGTGACGGGTATCCCAACAAAGTCCCAGCCACTGAAAATGTCTGTTGGGTGTGATGCTGGATTTTTCCCAGTTTATCAGAAAACCATTTGACTGGAGTCTGTCAATTACTGCTCTAAGGTTTTGTAGGCACTATGTTCTGGTGGGCCCCCAGATTAGACAATCGTCTAGGTAGGCTACCAGTTGAATTCCTTCTTGCCTGAGTTCTCGGACAACTACTGCTACTAATTTTGTAAAAATTCTTGGGGCAATGTTTAGCCAAAATGCATGACTTTGAACCTGTGCATTTCCTTCCCAATCCAGAACCCCAGGAAGGGGTGGAAGGGAACAGCGATAGGGACATGCCATATGTGTCTTTCAGATCTATAGAAACTATCCGGGTCCCTTGTGGAATGACTGAATGTTACTTGGGCAACAGAAGTCATCTGAAACTTTTGGCAAGCAATGTGCTTATTCAGTGTTGATAAGTCGAAAATCAACCTCCATTCGGAGGAATCCCTCTTGGGGACACTGAAGAGAGACATGCTTGCATGTGATAGTGTAGATGCTGACCCCCGAGCATACAATTCCTATTGGGATCCACCTCTTCCTTTCCCTTTGATAGGCATTCCAGGCATTGCTTTTCCTTTTCCCTGTAAATATGTTTTTGGACACTTTGAAAGGGATATTTTTGCTGCTGTTGTCCCTTTTGAGGTAATCTTTTTGGGACGACTAGAGACTTACATGACTCAGAGTCATAGTGGACCTTTTTTTGGGTTGGGAAAAGGGAAATCTCAGGCTTTTTGTTTCCTGGATTCCCCTTTTCCAAGGAGAGCGTTCACTGTACAGTTCTGCTGGCAGGCTTGTTTGTTAAGTTGAGCCACAACAGACTCCTCAAAAAGGTCCTTACAGAAAGGATTAGATTGTAATAAGGCGGTTACATTGCAAAGTGATTTATTGGAGCCCTACATTGTTTCCTTCCGAGCCTTTATGCACTACTCTAGAAAATTGTAGAGTACTTCCGATAGGGTTTGCATAAGTGATTTGGTCACAACAGCAAAAATTGTTCTGGAAGATTTTTGGTGGCAATCTTCCGACAAGGTAGTCGAGGTCATACTAAGAAGGAGGATCCTGACATGAAATTCTGCCAGGGCTGTCACTTCTGAGATTCTTCTCATAGGGGTCCCAAACTGTTGAGTGGCTATGTCCAGAGGGAGCCTTTTACTTTCAAAAGGAAGACCAAGCATTGCCCATTCCTTGGTAGAGTTCTCAGAGACTGAGATGACAGCAGCAAATGGCTTTGTTTCTACCATTGGCTCTCGTTTTCTAATTACTACAAAGTTCTGAAAATCTGCCTTTACATGATTAATTATTTTAAATGTAAAGGGACAGAAGGCCAGGGCTACCCTACAAGCAATTTGGGTCTTACCCAAGATAGCCATAGAGCTCCATTTTCCATTAACCTGGTAGAGGGTTTCTTCTATAGTTTTCAATGCTATATTCGTGGGTAGGATAACTATTTCTTTTAGCAGTTTCTGAATGTTTACTGAAGGTGATACCAGGCGCCATTCCATATTAGGAAATGCTGCTCTGCCTAAATTCTACACATTCAACTTCAATTATGGTTTTTCTTTCATTAATAATATACCGTCAGGAGAAAAAATGCACATCGAGGCATTTCGCCAAGGATTATCAGTGTCATCAGGGGCAGATACTGGAGCCCCTGCTATATTTTGATTTGAAGTTTTGTAGTCCGAACTGGCCATTTTCTTGCTATCACTTGGAGCCCTAACAGCAAACTTTACTTGAGCAGATTGTGCAGCCACTTCATCCTTCCAGTTAAAGGCTGAGATGATGATATACCTTCCATGTAATTCGGTGTCCAGGACCGATCTGTTTTCCTGTTTGGAATCATGTATAATGTCCCTTATATTTTCCCATTCCATGGCAAGGACATCTTTGATACTGCTGATAATTTCCTTAAGGAATTCAGCAAATGCATTAAACTGTGTATCCCTTTTTGGGGAGCTTACGCAATCTTCGGAATCACCCATCATGTCCCTTATACAGTACAGTATATTACCGTTCTGTAGCAAGGACATCTTTGATACTGCTCATGATTTCCTAATGGAATTCAGCAAATGCAGAAAATTGTGTACCCCTTTTGGGGAAGCCTGTGCAATCTGATTGAGCTTTGCAGCCGAACTGCAACTGCACGGTAACCAAGGGGCAGAAGTCCTGGGTGAATTACTATACCCCTCAGAGAATATAGGTATTTCAGCTGGGGTTGGGTGGATCCTAGTAAGATCCCCTTCGGTATCCGATAGCTGCATAGGAGACATGATTTCCTTTTGAGGAGTTTATTCCATGTACAGTTGAAAGTTATGTCCCTGGTCCTTCTGGGTTCAGCAGGCAGTTTCAGTTGCGATATCCACTTCATGTCCGCTAATAAGGACATCTCCCCAAAGAGAGTTAACCTGGGAGGAACTAGGGACCGATATTTTAGGGTTTTGGCCCAAACATAGGTCTTGCTCAGAAAAAGGGGCAAATATCTTTTGCTGGAGTTCTGCCAGAAAGATATAATCTCCCCTTTCCGTACCCCTACTAAACTCTAGGACCGAGCTTGACAGTTTAAAGCAAGCTGTTTTATTCTTAAAACTTGTTGCCAGGAGCAGGCTACAAATTTCACAAAAATCTGGTGACCAACCATATTCCCCTTTATTTCTGCATAGTATGGGCCATACTGATGTGAAAAGCGAACCGAGCAATTTGCTGCGGCACACTTAATCTGTGGGTCTTGCATAATAGCGGCCTTGTAATGATATAAAACATAAATATTTATTAGAAACTGCTCGGTACTAATTATCTATAATCATTATATAGATAGTACACTCAAATGTTAGATGTGCTAAATTTTTTGTGTCACCACTAACAAATTAGGTTAATCTTGATAAAAGTATGTGCTGTAACCATATTGCTGTATACTGTTAGCCCTGAAAAGTAAGTTTCTCAATATTACACACTTAAGCCAACTGTATACTGTAAAACAATTTGTTTATCTAGCTTAATCCAGTCTAGGTTATTACAAGTCACCTTTAATGGGGAGCGTTTTGATAAAATCGTTTTTCGCTAATAAATAGCAGTGTTTTTAATGAATCAGTTTCAAATTTTGTATTTAATTTTTGTATAGGGCAAAGGACTGTAACCATAATTTTTTGAATGTTACTGGTAACAAAAATTTTTCAAAATGCATCTCCATGCTGTGCAAACTTCAAATTTATGTAGACAGATATTATATATTAGAACAAAGTAAGAGCCATTTTTTTCAAATTTTTTTTTTTTTAATGAATTTATCTAGTTTTCTAGGCTACTATAAAAAATTTTTAGGGTTGAAAAAAGGCTCTTTGTTTAAGAAAATATTTAGCTTTATTTGCTTTTTGTTTCATTGAGATTATATATAATTACAGTTTGAATGTAGTAATTTTTCGGCCTTAAAAGTTTTATCTTGAATATGAGCCAGCGTTTGATGAAAGCTAACTGTATACTGTGTTTTTAATTTGTTTAAATTTTGTGCCTGGGTTTATTTTTGTATAGGGCAAAGGCTTAGGCATTAGCTGGTAACCCCACCACTTTTCAAAGGGCATCTCTCCATAACTACACTAAGAGCTCAAATTTACGTGGTAGACAGATATTATATATTAGAACAAAGTAAGAGACTAAATTTTTTTTCTTTTTTTAATGAATATTACTTAAGTTTTTTGAAAAACCGATTGATTTTTTGAAAAAAATTCCCCAAAAATTTTCGAGGGACAAAATGAAAAAAACTCTCTCTTTGTTTTAGACAATTTATTTACCATTTGCTTTTTGTTTCAAAACTGTACTGTATGGAGGAGAAACTTTAGTTTTGAGATTGTTTTTTGCTTCTCTGTATTTATTTGCTTGCTGTTACCTAACAGTTTGATGTTTTTATACTATTTGAAAAGCCAAAATACACAATAGACTTTAAGGTAATATAAGGCTAAATGAAGCTAGATGAAGAGTGTCAAAACACAGTTTAGGTTGGGCCTTAACGTTTTACTTAAACTGAGCTGCTACTGACTGACTGTCTGACGTCACTGCCTGCTAAAATTGTCTGTCAGCTGTGGTAGGTCCACAGAGTTGCCATATAACGCATTTAGATATTATTATTTCATAGCTAAAAGGAAATTACTACGATATACTGACATTATCATTACATTATAAAAATCAATTTATTCTATGATAGGGTTACTGTTTTTGTTTATAACTCCTAAACTATGACGAATTTTTTAATAAAACTTTCTGAGAAGATAGTCAGGAATATGATGCCATATATAAAATATCTCAGAAAATTTTGACGCTCCCCTTA
Source organism: Macrobrachium rosenbergii (assembly GCF_040412425.1). Taxonomy (NCBI): domain Eukaryota; kingdom Metazoa; phylum Arthropoda; class Malacostraca; order Decapoda; family Palaemonidae; genus Macrobrachium; species Macrobrachium rosenbergii. The sequence continues at coordinate 24,478,969 of NC_089743.1, read as the reverse complement.
TTGCTATAGGCATAAATAAAATCATTTACAAATTTATATAATTATTACATAGGTTTTCTTAAAAGTATTCAATCATTTACCTATCATTTTGTAAACAAATTTTGTAGAAGTCTTTATCTAGTCTAGGCTACTATAAACTACTTTTTAGGGTTATAGGCTACATAAGAAAATAACAGCAGTAGTCATTAAATTATAATTACTAGTAATTTTTGCCTTAAAAGTAAATTCTTGAATGTTACACCACTCAAGCTAACTGTATACTGTAAACTAATTTGTTTATTTCTTTAGCCACTGCTTTATTTGTACTACACACCACTTTTTTTTAGACACCATTTTATATTTAATTATTACATAAAGTTTTAATGTTACACCACTCAAGGTAAAACTGTACTGTATAGTGTAAACTAATTTGTTTATTGAAATACAACAAAAAACAACCTATGGTTACAAGACACTTTTTTATCAGTTTGGAAATATTTGACTCATGTAAGTCACTAAAATTGTCTGTCATAAGTGCGATTATAAAAATTTCAACCTTCGGTCAACTTTGACTCCACTGAAATGGTCGAAAAACGCAATTGTAAGCTAAAACTCTTACATTCTAGTATTCAATCATTTACCTTCATTTTGCAACAAATTGGAAGTCTCTAGCACAATATTTCGATTTATGGTGAATTTTTTAAAAAAACTTTTTCCTTATGTCCGCGCGGTAACTCGGCCAAAAATTTCAGAAATTCTTTCGCCATTTTGTCGTAATTTTTGCACCATTTTATATTAGCCATTACATAAAGTTTTATATATGAAAATGTGTGCAATTTCATGTAAAATACAACAAAAAACAACCCATGGTTGTAGCTTTTATCAGTTTGGAAATATTTTCATGTAAGTCACGATAAGTGCCAAATTTCTACCTTCGGTCAACTTTGACTCAACCGAAATGGTCGAAAAACGCAATTGTAAGCTAAAACTCATACATTCTAGTAATATTCAATCATTTACCTTCATTTTGCAACAAATTGGAAGTCTCTAGCACAATATTTCGATTTATGGTGAATTTTTGAAAAAAACTTTTTCCTTACGTCCGCTCACGGTAACTCGGCTGAAAATCTCAGAAATTCTTTCGTCACTTTGTCTTAATGTTTGCACCATTTTATATTAGTTGTTACATAAAGTTTTATATATGAAAATGTGTGCAATTTCATGTAGAATACAACAAAAAATAACACATGGTTGTAGCTTTTATCAGTTTTAAAATATTTTCATGTAAGTCACGATAAGTGCCAAAATTTCAACCTTCGGTCAACTTTGACTCAACCGAAATGGTCGAAAAACGCAATTGTAAGCTAAAACTCTTTCATTCTAGTAATATTCAATCATTTACCTTCATTTTGCAACAAACGGGAAGTCTCTAGCAGAATATTTTGATTTATGGTGAATTTCTGAAAAAAAACTTTTTCCTTACGTCCGCGCGGTAACTCAGCCGAAAATCTCAGAAATTCTTTTGTCACTTTGTCGTAATGTTTGCACCGTTTTTCTAATAGCCGTTACATAAAGTTTTATATATGAAAATGTGCATAATTTCATGTAGAATACAACAAAAAATAACTCATGGTTGTAGCTTTTATCAGTTTTGAAATATTTTCATATAAATCACGATAAATTGAAAAAATTCGACCTTCTGTCAACTTTAACTCGACCAAAATGGTCGAAAACTGCAAATGTAAGCTAAAACACTTACAGTCTAGTAATATTCAATCAGTTACCTTCATTTTGCAACAAACGGGAAGTCTCGAGCACAATACTTCGATTTATGGTGAATTTAAAAAAAAAAAAACTTTTACGTCCGCGCGTTACGAATTCATGCATCATTTTGTGATAATATTTTCTCTGTGTTGCTTTGATCATTTTACAATTTATATACCAAAATCATCACAATTTAGTGTACAATACAAAGAAAAAAAAAAACTCATTAGCTTTAACCGTTTTGCTCACAGTGCGATTTGTATACAATTATATATGAAATATTTTTTTCGCACTGTCATATATTTCAATATTTATATATGATAATGATATTTTTTTCATTTCTGATGGTTGCATACTAAACTTCAGGCAATGAAAAAAAAAAGGATCCAAAAATGAGCTCTTAATCTTAAATACTATGCGTGCTGTGATTTTTTGAAAAAAACTTTTTTCCGCTTCGGCCCTAACTCCCGAACGCTGCCGGCATACGGCAGACACTTTTGTAAATAGAGGCTCGGCGTTTAAGGGTTAATTACATTTTATAATTACTACATATGTTTTGTCTAAAAGTAAATTCTTGAATGCTATGTCACCCAAGCTAACTACTAGCCTAAATTACTATAACTCACATTTAAGGCTATAGGCTACATAAGAAAGTGCTTCAATGAAAACATTTTTACCAAAGAAAAAATTTTTAATAAGCTAGGTACATAAATTAAGTACACTTTCAGTGGCAATTATATGAAAAACGTTAAAGTTTAATAATTACAAAGGTAAACAGACATTGTAATGTTTTTTCTTTTCTATGCAGCCATCAGTAGAACAGTAGCTACTGAAAGTAGTTCCATAAGGAAAAACATCGTATGGTCTGATAAAAGATCCCTATATCAATGATAATTGGGGAAAATTTTCACCAAAAAACTCATTCACTATGGCCAAACAATTGTTTTCACTTACCTTAAGTTTGGAAAATGAACATGGTTAAAAGCCTGAAATGGCTTAGCATAAAATTATGTGAATGGTCAGTTAGTTAAAAAGCAATTACAACAAATTTTCTCACATGCCATAATCTAAACTTGGACCTAGCCTAGTCTTAGGTAGCCTAAAACAATAAAAGGGGCCTATCTTAATGACCTTCAAGAAAAGTACTGCTATAAAAATAAGAAATTTAAAAAATAATTTGTATTTTTCCTAAAATACAAACCCTCAGTCTTTACATATGGGGATTAACTTTCAGCGAGCTGGAAATCCAGCCATTAAACTTTCTGCAAAGTGGTTATGGTAACAGTTACTGAAGGTAAGGGTGGGAGGACCACCCACCTAGTAGGAAAGCACTCAAATCTATGTAGTTTACCTTTTGGCCTAGGTAAGAGAATGAGTGGTGGAAAGAGGTGGGCCCTTATGTAAAGACCTCAGGTTTGTTTGTTGGGAAAAATAAAAATTATTTTAAAAACTTGTCATTTGTACCTACATGAATACAAACCCTCAGTCTTTACGTATAGGAGACTTACTTTTGGAGGGAAGATTCAGAGTAAATCTCTGAACTGACTGGTAGTTCAGCTTACCTGGGTGTACTCTTCCTGGTCATGAAAGACCAAAGGAAGGAGACTGTACCTCTGATCTACTGAACAAGAGATGTTCAATCATCAGACTTCTGGGCACTTTGAATTAAAGGAATGTAATGTCCTTGATTCGAAAAGGTTGGATGAACCCACAGTTTTGGAGACCATAAAGCTAAGAATAACCAACTGGTTTGCTAGAGAGAAGAAAGGCCTTGTATCTATTAATCCACATAGAACTAGATTATAGATAGGATACTCAGTCATCTAGATCACCTGCATGCATGCCAGTCCAGCATGTGATGGCTCGTTCACTTTTCATGTCCACTGGAAGAGGAAGGAACACAGGAGAAAGGGAGGAGGCCAGTCCCACACACACACCTCCTTGCAGCCGCACACCTTAGGTGAGATGCAGCCTGTCCCTCAAGAACTGGGTGAACTAAATGACTTGATAAGTAACCACCCTAGGATCCAAGGAAAAAGGAGTCCAAGGACCTGTGGGCAAAGTCCCAAGGTAAAAGTTGAATGTGATCTGCAAGATTACATTCCATCCTGGTACTCGACCGACAGGTTCTTCCTGAGTGCGATGGACAGGTCGATGACCCTGGCCTCGAGAAATCTTGTCCAAAATGTACTGATGTTCACCAGGAAGTTGCGGGGTACGCTCATTTGATAATCTTGCTAGTCAGAAAAATGACAATTTGGATACCATTTCTCGGGCAACTCAGAGCTAACAAATGAATCATTGGCATTGGGTTGCAAGACTAGTTTATGGAGGCAGCATAGATGTCATACTGTCGTTGGTGCCACAGGACCATAGAAGGACAATGATCCATCTCACTGATCATCTTTGAAACATGTAGAATGAGTAGGCAGATCACAACTTTAGAGAGTTGGAGAAAAGGAAGGACTATGATCAAGCCTCATCAGAGGTTGAATAGATTCCTCTAAGTCAAGGTCTTTATCTCCTGACTTCATGGAAAAACTGTTGTATTTACATCTATCTTGCTTGTGATGTCTGGTTGGCCACTGTACTGAATGTAATTCTGTCTGCTCATGTACTTGCACTGCCGTAGAGTAGAAGAAAGGACACTAGGCCGTTTTTGGTGACCATGACACCACTATGGTGTTGTTGCTATCACACCGAGTGTCTACTTGGATCTTGAGACTCTTGAAAGTTTAACAAGAACTGTGTCTAAGTTCCAAGAAATTAAGTGTAAGAGGTTGCCTAATTCACACACCTAATTTTGCATTGGCAAGAGAAGCCGGATTCCAGCTTTTCACACACAAACTAACCACCAGCTAAAAAGTTTTTCGACATTAAAACTGTCACTAGGACTTAAAAAAAACAAAGCACTTAACTTGCCTCGTTTGTTATATCCATAATAATTGAAGATTGTTTTGACTGGAGTGTTTTTAGGAGCACCGAGTACATATTTTTTACACATCTATCCTGTATGGGCAATGGCTCCCAGTCTGTACAGATTACGTGTCATCAAGGTGGCAGCATATGTATGAACCTAGGTAATGCCTGTAGTTAAGAAAAAAGTGCCCCTCTTAACTGAGTCTTATATTCCCTCCATCACATGTCAACGACACTTATACTGGGCCTAGACCAACTAAAAGAGAATTCTTATCATGGAGCCTGAATGGACCCGTGAGAGCAAATCCTTTGAGGATGAACAGCGGCCACAATATAAAAAATTTCATGTAATATCTGATTGAAAGGATTTTTATATTTGTCATATTTATTTATTTTATGAATTATTACTTGGTATAAAAATGACTAGGATTTACAAGTATAGTTTCTGGTAAAAATAACATTGATATTTACAGCTTTTCACTACATGTATCAGAAAATAAATGTCTTTTCAACTTGACACAAAAGGATTTCATATCACAACAGATTAGTTCAATTCTCATAATTTTGAGTCTTTTCCTTGCACTTCCTCAATGTCTTCACCATCTCCCTCCATGACATTTTCTGGTGGTACTTCAGTTACAATGAAACTGTGACTTTCAGACAGGTCAATAATTTCCTGAGATCCACCTGTGGGCAAATGACCACCAACCAAAAGCTCTTCATCCAACATATCTGTATGATTGCCATCCAGGTCATCAAGAGGAGGGAGTGAAACAGGCTGTAAGTGGAGAAAATAAAATTGGTGATGGGGAATTGTGATAAAAAGTTTTTCTCCTTAACTATAGTTTACTAATAATTCACAACAACTGTTCCATAGAGGCAATTTCTTTTCCCTTGATTCTGCACCTTAAACTTTCATTATTGTATTTGTGTGCTGGGGTAACAGGAATCATAAAAACACCACCCTTTTAATTACTAGCATAAAAGTAATGCAGTTCTCTAGTACCTCAATTTAACAAACACTGGTGGTCTGGCTTCCTGATAATTAAAGTCTGTTAAGCAATCAAAGACCCTATGTTACAGCTAGCACTTGAATATTTATTTTATCTTGCAGCAAACAGCACTTGCACATAATTCTTTACCTAATCTGTACTTTACACTTCTTTACCTAATCTGTACTTGACACTTACCATTCAATTTTCAAGATTTATTTAACCCTTAAACGCCTACTGGACATATCATACGTCGACTAAAATTGTCTGTTGGGTGCCAAGTGGACGCAATGCACATCAACTACAAAAATTTCAACCTTCGGTCAACTTTGACTCGACCTAAATAGTCAAAAACGCAACTGTAAGCTAAAACTCTTACATTCTAGTAATATTCAATCATGTACCTTCATTTGCAACAAATTGGAAGTCTCTAGCACAATATTTTGATTTATGGTGAATTTTTGAAAAAAACAAATTTTCTTATGCCCACGCGGTAACTCGGCCGAAAATTTCAGAAATTCTTTCGTCATTTTGTCGTATTTTTGCACTGTTCTATATTAGCCGTTACATAAAGTTTTATATATGAAAATTGCGCAATTTCATCATTACAATACAACACAAAATAACTCATGGTTTAGCTTTATCAGTTTTGAAATATTTTCATATAAATCAATAACTGCCAAAATTTTATAAATGAAATGGCAATTTCATACATTCTAGGACCAATTGGAAGAATTTACAATTTCATGTACGTTGGTAATGTTTGCACTGTTTTATAATACAAGTTTTATAAAGAAAATAATTTCATGTAGTTGAAAATAAGCTTTTATCAGTTTTGAAATATTTTCATATAAATCACGATAACTGCCAAAATTTCAGGCAGTCAATATTTTCATATAAATCACGATAACTGCCAAAATTTCAGGCTTTGGTCAACTTTAACTCGACCGAAATGGTAAAAACGCAATTATAAGCTAAAACTCTTACATTCTAGTAATATTCAATCATGTACCTTCATTTTGCAACAAACTGGAAGTCTCTAGCACAATATTTCGATTTATGGTGAATTTCTGAAAAAAACTTTTCCTTACGCCTGCGCATGCTGTAAACTCGGCCGAACATCTCAGAAATTCTTTTCAGGTTTCGTCAATGTTTGCATTGTTTTAACGTTACATAAATTTTTATGTATGAAAATGGCAATTTCATGTAGAAAAAACGCAATTATAAGGTTGTAAAACTTTTACATTCTAGTAAATATTTAATCATGTACCTTCAATTTTGCAACAAAATGGGAAGCTAAAACTCTTACTCTAGCACAATATTTACCGATTTATGGTGAATTTGTAAAAAAAAACAATATTTCGATTTATGGTGAATTTTGAAAAACATTTTCCGCGCTGCGCGGTAAACTCGGTCAACATCTCAGAAATTCTTTTCGTCATGTTGTCGTAAATGTTTGCATTGTTTTACATTAGTCGTTACATAAATTTTTATATATGAAAATGTGCGCAAATTCATGTAGAATACAACAGAAGATAGCTCATGGTTGTAGCTTTTATCAGTTTTGAAATATTTTCACATAAATCACGATAACTACAAAAATTTCAACCTCGGGTCAACTTTAACTCGATTTAAATGGTAAAAACGCAATTGTAAGCTAAAACATTTACAATCTAGTAATATTCAATCAATTACCTTCATTTTGCAATAAATTGTAAGTCTCTAGCACAATATTTCGATTTATGGTGAATTTTTGAAAAAAATTTTTTTTACGTCCTGCACGTTACTTAATTCATGCATCATTTTGTGATAATATTTTCTCTGTGTTGCTTTGATCGTTTTACAATTTGTTATATACCAAAATCATCGCAATTTAGTGTACAATACAATTAAAAAAATTAACTCATTAGCTTTAACGGTTGTGCTTACAGCGATTTGTATACAATTATATGTTTTTTTTTTCGCTGTCATATATTCCAATATTTATATATGATAATGATATTTTTTTTTCATTTCTGATGGTTGCATACTAAACTTCAGGCAATGACAAAAAAAAGGAGCCAAAAATGAACTCTTAATCTTAAAAACTAAGCCTGGTGTGATTTTTTAAAAAAAAAATTTTCCGCTTCGGCGAGATGTTTTTGTAAATAGAGGCTCAGCGTTTAAGGGTTAATAAGAATAAAAATACACCATCTAAAACAGTAGCACAGCAAAGAATAATGATAATCATATAGACAAGTACATTAGTCCATTAAGTTGCGGTGTTAGTAAAATACTAAACTAAAACAGTTACATCAGTTGGAAATATGGAGCAATGAACTTATATTATAAAATGTAATATATGAAAAATTTCAAGTGTAAAAATTAACCATTTTTCCTTTTCTGTATATAGGATGTGGCAAAACTCCTATCTATCTATCTAATGTCAATTTCACAACAAATCTACTACTATATACAGTAATAATAAAAAAATATTTTAACCAGACCATTTTGTTAACATTCTTAACTCCATCAGGCAGGTTAAATCCATCACTTATAAAAGGCCCATATTCACTTTTTGCAAAACTTACACTTTAGCACTCACAGTAGTCGCCATCCTACTTATGAACATTCAAGTTAGGAACATTCAGAGATCTGAACAGACAGGGTCACAAGTTAAAATTCTGTTTGGAGCACTCCCTTTTGCCACCCGTAAGTTCAAATTTTGCTCTGCGAGCCTATTCTGCTAATAAAAATTTTGGTAAAGAACAGAAGAGCAAGGAAGGAGAACCTGCTCCTTTAATCCCTTCCCTGATTATCCTGAGTACTGTATTCTTGCGATTAACTGCCATGTATTCTTCTTAAAATTACGAGAATACAGTACTCGTTCATACTTGTAAAATATTCCTGCTTATTTCTATCTTCATGATTTAACTCGTTCTTTGACGAATTCCTATTTTCTATATTTCCTCTTCCCATAGGAAATTGTCTAGTATGTATTTTTGTCAATGTGATGGTGCAGATTTTTTACTTGTGAACTTCCAATGTCAGATGCTGCTGCTGCGAAATTCTCTCCGAGTTCATAACTTTCCGAGTATGGAAAAAATATAAGATTTTGAATGTTGCATGAATCTAAATTTTACTTTCCTCTTTTTCTAACATCCAAAGTAATTCTTTATAATACTGCATGATTTACAAATACAGTGAAAATTGTATAATCCATGACTCCCGAGTTAACAAGGGAATGCAAACATCAAGAAAAATTATGCACTACATATTAAAAACGAACTTATGAACAGCCATCTGAAACATAACACATATGTAAGTCGGATAGTGACTAACACCATATACTGCACTGATGACCTAAGAACCAAGGGGCTCTAGGCAGCCTAAGGCCTCAGTCATTGTGCCTTGCTTGTGGCTCCCTTCTGAGTAATTGTTTTTTATATATGAGCACTTACTCCTTTTCAATTTTTTTATTTCAGTAAAATGACAAAAAGTAATTTGTATTTTTCCTAACATACACACCCTCGGTCTTTACATATGGGATTAACTCTCAGTGAGCTGGGAAACCGGCCAATAAACTTTTACAAGGTGGATATGGTAATATCTACCGAAGGTAAGGGCAGAAGCACCGCCCACCAAGTCAGTACTCATTCAATTCTATGCATTTACCTTTTGGTCCAGGTAAGAGAATGAGGGGTGGTAAGAGGGTGGGTACTTCATGTAAAGATCTCAGGTTTGTATGTTAGGAAAAATACAAATTACTTTACAGACTTCTTCTTGGAGGGAGGATTCTGAGTAAATCTCTGAACTGACTGGTAGTTTGGCTCACCTGGGTACTCTCTTCCTGGTCATGAAAGACCAAAGAAAGGAGACCGTATCTCTGAACTACTGAACAAGAGAGATGTTCAATTGCCAGACATATGGGCATTTCGAATTAATGGAATATCCTTGATTCGAAAAGGTTTAGATGAACCCACAGTGCCAGAGACTATAAAGCTAAGAATAACCAACTGGTTTGTTCACAGTCAGTCCCTCGCTCCCCTTGCTAGAGAGAAGGAAAGATCTGCCTCTACTAATCCAAATGGAGCTAGATTATAGATAGGATACTCGGTCATCTAGATCACCTGCAGGTACACCCGTCCAACACATGACGGCCCATTCACTGTTCTCCTGCCACTGGAAGAAAGAAGACAGGAGAAAGGGAGGAGGCCAGTCCCACACACACTTTCCCCTTGCAGCCACAAACCTTAGGCGAGATGCAACCTGTCCCTCAAGAGCTGGATGAACTACATGAATTGTTAAGCAAGCACCATAAGACCCAAGGAAAAGGTGTTCAAAGACCTATGGGCAATGTCCCAAGGTAAATGGAGATAAATGTAATCTGCACGATTATATTCCATCCTAGTTCTCAACCGAAAGGTTCTTCACGTACAGACCGATGCCCCTGGGCTCGAAAGATCTGGCCCGAAACGTACTGATGTCCAACAGGAAGTTGCGGGGTACACTCGTTTGATCATCTCACTAGTCAGAGAAATTACAATTTTGACACTGTTTCTCGGCCAACTTGAAGCTAACGAACAAGTCGTTGGCATTAGGCTGAAGGTCTAGTCTTTAAGGAGGCAACATAGACGTCATACTGTCATTGGAACCACAGGAGCATAGAAGTGGAATGATCAATCTCAATGATCATCTTCAAAACATGTATAATGGCGAAAGATGTAAGCCTCCAGATGTAAATGGATACCAAAGATGTCTTGCTTGTTCAAGGGTGCAAGAAGGCAGAGCAGAACAGCACCAACTTCGGTAAGTCACGAAAAGAAGGACTATCATCAAACTTCTTCAGAGGTTGAGCAAATTTCTGAAAGTCAAGATGCCAAGATCAACTGTCCTTATCACCTGACTTTATTGATTGAATTGTTTGTAATTACATCCATCTTGCTTGGGATGTGCTTGGCTGGCCACTGTACTGAATGTTCTACTGTCTACTTGTGTACCTGCACTGCAACAGAGTAGATGAAAGGACACTAGGCCCTTTGTTGACCATGGCACTACTGTGGTGTCTTTGCTATCACCCCGAGGAGTGTCTATCTTTGGATCTTGAGACTCGAGCACAGTTCTTTTTAGACTTTCAAAAGTTCCAAGAAAGGAAGTGTAGGAGACTGCCAGAACTTTTGAAAGGAAGTGTAGGAGACTGCCACCCTGGTCAATGTTTCAAAGAATGAAAAATCTCTGGAGGAGGAAAGTGTAATCATGGCACTAGCTTGGTGCCAATGCTATCAAAGGAGTGCCTATTCAGACCCAAAGACTCCTGAAACTAACTTGAGATCCACATAACATTCTCCCTCTCAGGTTGTGGATCAAGAGGTAATTGCAGCAGCAGCAGCTACTGCTTACAACTCCCACATCTTCCACTCTCCACAGGGGGAATGTAACTACATAAAGTCAAAAGAAATGGAGCTCCTACACACACTTCTTGGCTGAGTCACAAGCTGTCGGTACTTAGTTTGGAGGTGAAGTCCTGAGTGGTAATGAAAAATGCCTTCGGGCACTTAGTAACCTTTAGGGTCCTTAGGAACAGAAAGCTCATACACTGTTGAGCTCCTGATGAATCGGGCAATGACGGGAAGTTGTAAGCACAAGACTGGAATCATGGATGCAAACGATGTCTCCTAGACACAAACAGCACCTGAAGTTCCCAGGAGGTCACTTACCCAAGTACTGACTAGCCCCAACGTTTCTAACCATGGATGCGAAAGACGTCTCCTAGACGTCAACAGCATGGTGTTCCCAGGAGGCCTCTAACCATGGATGCGAAAAGACGTCTCCTAGACATCAACAGCATCCAGTGTTCCCAGGAGGTCACCTATCCAAGTACTGACCAGACCCAGTCGTTGCTAAACTTCGCTGACCAGACAAGAAGCGATATTTTCAATATGGTATGGACAATGGCTGATATGCCCATGGTCCAAAAGACAGGGCTGAATAGTAACAGCTTTAGTGAATCGAGAATGAAGGACTAACCCAACAGTCTTCCTAGATCGAATTTCCAGTTGAAGTCTTTTATTGCAGGGAGAGTAGGGTTTCTCCAAATTTCTGCACCTTAAAGTAAAATCTTTTAGCTGGAGTTGTTCATTGCCACCTGAATGAAGTTTCCTTAATTTTATATACTTTCCAAAAATTTTTTTTAACTAGAAAAACTTTCCAGCAGGAATTTTTCATTTTCCAACTAAGTGTGGTTTCCCCAACTATCTGTTAGTGCTTTACAGTAAAATGTATATTAAACACTAGCAAGCTTTCACAGTTGGAATTTTTCATTTCTGGCTGAGCGTGGTTCCCCAAATATCTGTTAGCGCCTTTCAGTAAAATGTGTGTGAAACAGTAGCAGGTTTTCATAGCTTTTCATTACTGGCTGTGTGGGGTTTCCCCAGCTGTCTGTACTTTTGCGTAAAATTTGTTTAGAGCACTTGCTAATATTTCCAGTTGGAGTTTTTCACTGCCATCTGAGTGGGGTTCCTTCTTTAAAGTTTGTTTTTAAAGCTCTAATGAAGTCTTAACACTTCTCTACCCCTCTCCACAAATCCCATACTGTATTTCCACCCCTCTCCCAGCCAGGGAAAGCAGTGTGGCCACCATTTCCATAGACTGCACAGCGGTGCCAACCATGGAGACCATTTTTTTCAAAATCTTTGAAACTATATATAGATTATTGTACACTCAGCAAGAAAAGTGAAGATACAGTATTCATTAGATTTTGTTCATTGAATTTTAATTTTTTTCTTACAGAAAACACAATCTCGGTAAATTTACTCTACAATATGAAAATACAATGCAAATTACATCATATATGTTAAATCTGCAAAACAAAAACGCTCAGATACTTAAAAACACCATGCATGTCCGAAGTAATCAGAATTTCTCAGGTGACTTCGTTCATAGAGATCTAAAAGACAGTGTATGGATATCTCGGTGTAGAACTGTTTATCAGAACAGCAATATTTACTCGTTTTCCGTTATGAACAGGCTTATTATTGCATCATCATACAAGGTAATGATAATTTCTTTAATTCTTACACATTCATATTTGTATTTCACGGTGTTAAAGGTCAGCTGGAATTAATGGCAGTAAATGTTGTGCCAGCTAGGGTAGGTTGACCAAATCTATTTAAATCCGCAAGAGCGTTCTCTCTGATGTGCGGAGTATCGCCAGATCTTCGGCGGGAAAATGCAAGTAACTGCATGTTTCTTGACGTCGCCATAGTTTCTCTCTCTCTCTCTCCATTGCTAAAACATACTATACAAATATAATATCGCTCAATCTCTAAAAGAAAAAAAAATAATGAAATGAGTAGCTCTACATATAGGCCTAGCCTTACACAACAGCAACTCTCTCTCTCTCTCCATCACTAAAACATACTATACAAATATAGTATCACTCAATCTCTAAAAGAAACAAAAAAAAAAAAGGAAATGAATAGCTCTACATATAGGCCTAGGCTTACACAACAGCAACTCTCTCTCTCTCTCTCATCATAACATTGCATTCGTTCCTTTATTGTTCCCCAAGTTTTTCGTTGGACACTGCTCAGATTTAACTCTTGATTTCATTATGGAAGATCGCGTTTCCGATTATGCAAGCATTCCGCTCATTGTGGTGTCATAAATTCATTTATGTAAGGTTATACTTGGTAGGTTATGTCGAAAAATGTTTATTTTGCTCAGAACTGTCGCTGCAAATTACAACTTGAATGAATACTGTAAAGCTTACTACTGCATTTAAGTATCAATGATTTCAAAACCGCTGAATGTGATTGAAAGTAATAGGAGGTCAAGCAAAAAAAAAAAACACTAAGACTGAAGCTCCTTCCCCTTTCTAAAGTTGCCAGATGTCTCACTATTGAGCAATGTATGTCCGAAGATTTAAAAAAACTGTATCCTCACTTTCCTTGCCGAGTGTACATAAATTAAATACATAGATTAATTTGCTGCTTTTCTACCTCTTCTAAATTTATGCTGAAACAGTTCACATCTAATATCTATAAAAAAAAATGGGAAAGTGTTTCCCTGCATTTTTGAGGTGAACAACCAAGTTACCTAAGTTGATGGCAACTGACTTGGGTGCACGGGGGTTAGGGGCCTGAAGAAGCTGTCAGGGGTGCTCGGACAATAAGAACAACAATTCTGCTTTAAATAACTATCTGCTGCATTTCTCAAATGCCTTCAGCAAGCTCTCAATCAGCTCAGTGTATAAAGCAGACCATCTGCCTGCATGTGTTCATTTGTACATAAGGATTGGTTGTGATTATAGTTGTAAAAAATTTTTTAATTTCATGTTTTTTTTTTTTCAGGGAAAAAAAGTTTTCATGTTTTTTAATTTTTCCTTGCGTCCAGTTTCTCCATTTTTGAAGACCCTACTTATAGTTACTATAGACTTATGATGTGGTTTAAGACTCACACCTTCGCCATGTCATACATCACCTCTTATAATGAGCATGGTAACCTGCCACTCACACTCCAAGCACAATAACTGCCCACTGCCATGCTATGAACATTTACTTTGGTTCTGGAACAGAGCTTATTGATATGAGTATGATACAAGTTTCAGTTGAACATGTTTGATATTGAACACATGTCGTACCATCATACCTCTGAATCTGATACATGTATGATACAAGTTTCAGTTGAACATGTTTGATACTGAACACGCATATGCCTTGTACCATACAGACTTTTAAGGAACTGTTGCCAATCATAGTTTTTGTACCTCTCTTCCTGTTCAAATGCATTGAAATTGAAATAATTGACCCCAGTACCTCATGGTTTCAAGATATGACTAAAAATAACAGTAAAACAGTAAAACTTGTTTGATAATTGACAATTTCAATGTTCAAAAGTGAAATATTGAAATTCTAATTATATAAATGTAGTTATGTGCCCAAAACACTCATAATCTGAAGTAGGTGATGGGTGAGTGACCATTAGTTTTTCTTACTTTCCTAGTTTTTATTTTTCACAATAGATTTTTCTCTCCAATGTTAAACTGCCTTGTTACCCAAGCTCTAGGCATAATATAACCACAGTTAGCCATTTTTTGTAGTTTAGGAAGCAACAGAATGTGAATAAATTTTAAAAAGAAAATCGACCTTTTTTTTTTTTGGATGTTTTGTGAAAAAAATTTTTTCCCAAGAAAATAAAAACAAGCTTGTTTTTTTCAGGTTGCAACCCTAGTTGTGATACAGACTTGTCATCGTCGTCTTCAGGGGCTTCCTTCTCTATCTCACCAGTGGCAGTTGCAGCAGCAATCTCACTGTTGGACAACAGCTGGAAGCCAAGATCACCACCACCTTCATCCAGCCACTCACATGTCACCCTCAGGAACATGTTGCCTTCCTTCATGAGTTGGCCATGAAAGTCTTTGACATAAAAACCTCAGTCAATCAGGACTTCTTCCCCCTTCAGGATACAATTCAAAGCATGCTCCAAGGTCTGCACAGTGACATTCTTCCAAGCATTAGCCAACCTCAGTGAATACTCTCATGATCTCCATAGTCTGTTTCCCCCTTTTATCCAAGCCTTGCTCCGTCTCCTCATCCTTGAACACCACCACCATCTCCTCCAGGAACTTCCTCCAGTAAAAAAGTTTCATTACAACAATAACAACTTGGTACATCGACTGAATGAGTGCAGATGTATTAGGAGGCAAAAGAAAGACCCTAACATGACCATCACCACCAACTGGGTTGTAGGAAGATGTGCAGGTGCAAGGTCTAGGAGAAGCAAAGCTTTCAACCAATGTCTGTCAATTCCATGGTTCTGTGTCTGATGTCTCCTTACAAAAGTGATTATGGAACTTATCAGAAATGATCTTGGAGGTGAACCAATCCTCTGCCGAATATACCAAATCTCTGGGAGATTATCCATCAACCCATGCAGTTAACGTGGTTGTTTCACAAGTCCAACTTCAGACTGGTTTGCAACAATGGCTACCAGAAGCATTTGGACATAAAAAAGCAGACATGCACTGATTTGAAAGCTTTTGAGCGGGTAAATTCTTTTCCTTCTCGTCAACCAAGATGGTAATGGGTAAGAAGCGATAGAATAAACCAGTTTTGTCAGAAGTGTTGATTTGATTTAAAACATGGCCTTCCTTTTTAATTGTTTTTCAACATCTACAAAAATTCCTCTATTCCTTCCTTGGAAGCATCCAAAGCTTCACGAGTCTTCTTGCTGTAGAGGCCATGTTGAATTTTCAACTGAAAACATAATGCAGGGTAGACAATGCAACTGAATATTCCTCGATACATGTCATTGACCAGCTGGCCTCTTGATGGTTTACAGCTTTTTTTTTTAGAAGGGTCTGCACCTTCCTGGCCCTCTTAGGTGGTGGTAAGGCCAGACACAGCACACAGCAGTAACAGCACCCACAACGCTATGGGTGCCGCAACAAAAGCCACAAGATGGGGGGAAAGCACTGCAACAAAGCAACCATTTAATATGCAAATACTAAGAAATGTTATGCAACTGAGCAAAGGAGTGAAGCAAGCTTTGCTCCAAAAAGTGCACTGGTGCTCTGATTGCAGCGAATGAGAAGCAAAGAACCATGACGTACAATGACACATACACTTCCAGTGATAGCACTCCCCACCACACCTCTACCAAGTTATACTGACAACATATCAAAGGACTTAGTGCTTTTAAGACAATAACAGTCGCAAAATTCTTAAGATGATACCCCTTCTTCTGTGTGCTTAAGACTGTCAGCAGTATTACCATTGCCTCTTTCTGCCTGCGCAGTGTTGCCCACCGTCTAGGTGCAGTTCTTAAAATTTTCCTATACCATATATTTTATATAAATATTGTGGTCCTGGGGACCTTCTGGATAACATAAAGGACCAGATACATTGAAAATGGATAAATGGGATTATTGTAATTCAAGTTTCATTAAAATTTTAAACACAATTAAGCAATTTTTCCTTAGAACCGTAGGGCTCCAGAATCTGCCATTTTATTTGCAGCTAATTGTTCAATCTACACATAAGTAAGGCACTAGTTTGTACAAAAAATGTTGAAAAGTTAAATACAAAATTTATGATATAAAAATAAAAACTTAAAATACTATCTATGCAATGCTAGACTGTACATACCAAAGGGTCAGGTATTGGTGTATGATAGACACAGGTTGAACTGTTCGGTGCACAAACCACAGGTGTTCTACACTCATCGCCACCACCCTTGCTGACGCCACAAGCGACAAACAGTACTTGATTAGGATCCTGTAATATAATAAAATTTTATCATCTTTAGAAAATAACAACTTTTACTAAATGCATAATGGGCTAGCCAAGATATAGCAAAAAAAAAAATTAAATAAAAAAACAAGTACTTCTGAAAGAAGCATTAGTAGATGTGGGACTCACAACTGTAAGTAAAACGGGTTTGTAATTACGAAAAACCCTTATTTTGTTAGTATTCCTGCATGGAGAAATCTATTATATCTATGTAGAGCTCCTATCTATGGGAAATGGGATATAGTATATACTGCAGAGCATTCTGACCAACTACATATACAGCTGAAAAATAGAGAAACCAAAATATTTGGGCTTGAAAGATCTTTGGTACCATGTACAACTTATGACTGACTATCATGAACACAATCATGCACTGTTCTGGGTTAAAAGAAGCAATGGTAGATTTACCAATAACCTGCCTGAACAACTTCAGCTTTAGAAAAATTTCTTTTAACCTATTAAGCATCACTTATGAGAGATGTTGCACTCCTGTATGTCACATTTTCTCACTCACAAAGCGGTCATTTGGTCTATGCTGATTTTTTTTTTGCTATTTTGTGTTCTTTTTTTACACTGATGTTTTTGTATAAATGTATTAGGATAATAAATAATGTAGAATAAGAAAAGATGAAAGAATTTATTTGGCATTCTTTATATTCTGAAGATCATAAGTATAAGGAAAAAAATGATTCTTTTGTATGCCATTTCCTGAAACACAGTCAGTAGAAGAATGAATTGTTTCATTTCATTTACATTTGTTTCATACCATTTCAGTGCACACAATATTGTAGGCAACTTTCTACATATGCATCTAGAAACTGGTTGGAAAATCTATTCATTACTGTGCTCCATGACTTCAACAAAAAAAACTTCTAAAAACACTCCACAGGGTTTCCCTTATCCTGAAAAATAAATTTCACACATTTGGGTGAACGAAAAGTAATGGGACTTCTCTTCTTATCGGTTACTGTCCAGTAACTTGGTAGTGCAATGCTCAAATCTAAATTATGGTTTTCTTCAGAATCAGATCAATCTTATTCAGTGTATGTTAGAGGCTTCTGAGCTGCCACTCTAAGTATTGTAGTCATCATCAACCCCCGTAACAAGTAGTGATAATATCTCTTCTGGCAAAAGATTTTTCTTTCAATTTGGAACGCTCATTATTCTTCTTCTTTGTTTAACGTGCTTTTTTCCCATTTTTTTTATATGGGGGTAAGCACGATGCCTATGGGGGATAAATGGGATCAAAACCAAAAGAAATCAGTCATTTATCAATGAATGCCCGAAGCGTAGCGGAAGGCACAAGGTTGATGTCCTCTGTCAGACTGTCTTTCCGTTAAAAAAATAGTTGCCATTTACCTCTAATTTAGCTCATAGTGCTACCAAATGATGTTCCTACAATTTGTATAAGAGTAAAGTGTACTTCTGAGCTTGATCAGTGCAGCACCAGCCTTGAAAGAGGGGAGAACATATTACTCCGTTGAAGGCGGTGTGACACGGGATGAGGGCGACCGAGATATGCTGTTGGTGACGCTTAACAGGTTAAACTGCACAGATAATGAAAAATTCTTAACCTATTTTACTTTGACTTGATTAAAGCAACCTTTGGGTGGCACATTTCATATAATCACCACTTTCAAAAATCCACTGGTTGCTGACAAAAGCCTAGAGCTGTGCATTTACGAGTATGTCCTGAGACTTCCCAGATGACTGTTACTTGACCACAAATTTCAACGTAAATGGCAATCTGTTTAAAGTCAACCCTCATATTCAGGTGACTTCGTGTAACTTATGAACCCTGATAATCGGGCAAATGCTAAAACAACCTAAGTGGAAGATACCTGAAACAGGCTTGAATAATCAGTGTACAGATACATGGTTCTCACATTAACACTCATAACTAGACAAAATCCCTTCTCAGTGGTGTGACTGCTTATCTCAGCATCTTTCTCAGGGTTCACAACCGAGCCTCTTGCCTTCAATGAGTTTGAGAAATTCATACCTTTATTCATCATCACTTCCACAATGTCAATTAACTCCTATAACTGACAAGTTCTCTGATTCCCTTATGAAAAAAAGGAATACTGTATGAAGCTACTGGCACTCTGGCAGGAATGGTCTGCATGGTATGATGAGTCATCCTGCAGTATGTTAAAAAAACTTGACCTGAGAGATTGGTGGATAATTTTTAAGACTTGAAATTCAGTACTTAAAGGCAGTGAGACCTGATTTTAAATTTACTAAGGAGGTAGAGCCAAAAAGGAAGTTCCTTTTTATGTCTGACAACACATGTACAAATCTGGACACTACTTACTGAGTAGGGTTCTTGTGATGTGGACTGGAAAGGCACAAGCTTGCAGATAGTACTGACTGTGCTTTAAGCCACCATTCTTCAGAATCAGGGATCCAAGAATGAACAAAAGTGCATAAGTTACTTGTCAATTGGTAGCACTGTACACTGGTCTGCTAATATGCCACACTTACTGCCGAAGGAGTTACTCACAACCATTTTTCCTAAGATGAGCTTAAGAATCACGTCAGTTGGTCCCCTTCTCCAACAAGAATAGTATCTCAGGGATCTTCAACTGAAAGAATGCTACCTTGTGTCCCCTGATCCCCCAGATCAGACGCTATTATCAAACTGTCTGATGACAGAGCTAGCAATTATTTCTTGACTGCTCATGGTTCCATACTATTTATTTGTAGGAAACTTACCACTACAAACATCATGACATACTGATGCATCCTCAAAATACAATTCTGGAGACAGCATTGCAAAGGAGATGTCATATAACAGATTATGTACAGCCACCACTTCAGATCCCCATTCACTGTCAAGTTGAGGTCACTATTTGTTAGGGATCCTCATGTGCTACCCATCAGTTCCAACATATGCAACAAATGCAACAAGCATTATCACCTCTACTGATGTTCAGTGGTATATTAAGGATTTCCTGAGTTAAGCTACTTGGGTTTCCTATTATAGCAACTGGCTGAAGATGTGCAAAAACTTGTTAATCTGGTATTCTGCTGGCCAATGGTTGTGCAACCCTCCTAACCTGTCATATGCTGTTCTCTGAGCACCAAGGGCAAACTACAACTGCCATTGGATGGTCTTGAGAGGAGAATATGGCCCTTACTGAATTGATACTGTTAATGAAGGTGTTTTGCATGGCAGGTGAATTAAGTCAGTTATTTTAAAATTACCAACAACTCTGTAACATCGTCCCTTTTCATTTACATTTTTTATGTATAGATATGCCACAATTAACCTACCATAAGCAAATATAATCTGCCATAGGCTAGGCCATTTAAATGCCCACATCTCTCAAAAATGTTAAATGTTCATAGGTAACTCATAGGGTATAGCAACATATTACACTATTAAAAAAAAACTTAGGAAAATGCTATAACAATATTGCTATAGATCTTTCAGTACCAAAAATAGGTCATGGTATTAGCCCTTAAACGCCTAATGGACGTACCATACGTCGACGAAAATTGTCTGTTGGATGTCAAGTGGACGTACCATACGTTGACTAAAAATGCTTTTTTTAAATATTCGCAGAAAAATAATTATAGGCCTAGTTTGCGGAAGGTTTCAAATCACGCGCCTTGAGGGATGCTGGGAGTTCACGGATCAAGCTGTTGTTTTGTTTATAAGCGTCACCCAGACGCCGCATGCGCCGAATTCCCTCCTTCTCGCACCAGACAGCATCAGCGCCGGACCGTGCGAGCGATTTTTTGACGATCCGTGTTTTGCAGAACTTTGGCGAGTGTTTGCGTATTTTTGCTGCAACAGGACGTTTGCAGAGATGTCTCAAAGCCGTCAGGACCGTGAAAGGCGATACTGCCTGTCGGTAGTGAGCGTGTGAGACGAAGTTTTCAGACTGGGATGCCGGAGAAGGACCCAGCAGCCAAAGTGACCCAGCTTCTCAGCGCCGTGTTGTTCGCCCACGTGTGACCGAAGGCGACCAAGGACCACATCCCGTGCCTTTACGACCCCTAGGAAGCATCGGGGTGTCCTGAGGGGCATCCGTAAATTTTGAAAAACTTTTCCTTCGCTGAAAATCCTGGCATTTCTTGAGTCACCTTGTTGTATTTTTTTAGCCATTTTATATTATTTGTTACATAAAGTGTTATACATCAAAATGTGCGCAATTTCATGTAGAATACAACAAAAATAAATCATTCTTTTAGCTTTTAACAGTTTTGAAATATTTTCATTTAAATCACAATAACTGACAAAATTTTAACATTCAGTCAATTTTGACTCGAATAAATGCTCGAAAACGCAATCGTAAGCCAAAATTCTTGCATTCTAGTAACAATCAATCATTTACCTTTATTCTGCAACAAACGGAAAGTCTCCAGCACAATATTTCGATTTATGGTGAATTTTTTAAAAAAAACTTTTTCCTTCGCTCCACAAAAAATCCTAGCATTTCTTGAGTCATATTGTTGTAATTTTTTCGCCGTTTTATATTATTCGTTACATAAAGTGTTATACATCAAAATGTGTGCAATTTCATGTAGAATACAACAAAAATAAATCATGCTTTTAGCTTTTACCATTTTTCAAATATTTTCATATAAATAACAATAAATAGAAAAAAATCAACCTTCGGTCAACTTTAACTCGATCGAAATGCTTGAAAAACGCAATCGTAAGCCAAAATTCTTACATTCTAGTAACAATCTATCCTTTACCTTCATTTTGCAACAAACGGAAAGTCTCTGGCACAATATTTCGATTTATGGTGAATTTTTGAAAAAACTTTTTCCTTCCATCCATGTAAGCTAACTCCGCTAAAAATCCTAGCATTTCTTGAGTCACCTTGTAATTTTTTCGCCGTTTTATATTATTCGTTACATAAAGTGTTATACATCAAAATGTGCGCAATTTCATGTAGGATACAACAAAAAATAAATCATGCTTTTAGCTTTTACCATTTTTGAAATATTTTCATATAAATAACAATAAATAGAAAAAAATCAACCTTTGGTCAACTTTAACTCGATCGAAATGGTAAAAAAATGCAATTGTAAGCTAAAAAACTTACAGTCTAGTAATATTCAATCAATTTCCTTCATTTTGAAACAATTGGAAAGTCTCTAGCACAATATTTCGATTTATGGTGAATTTTTGAAAAAAACTTTTTTATGTCCACACGTTACGTATTCATGCATCATTTTGTGATAATATTTTCTCTGTGTTGCTTTAATCGTTTTACAATCTGTTATATACCAAAATCATTGCAATTTAGTGTACAATACAACTAATAAAAAATTAACTCATTAGCTTTAACCGTTTTGCTTACAGCGCGATTTGTATACAATTATATACGTTTTTTTTTTTTGCTGTCATATATTCAAATATTTATATATGATAATGATATTTTTTTTCATTTCTGATGGTTGCATACTAAACTTCAGGGAATGAGAAAAAAAGGAGCCAAAAATGAACTCTTAATCTTAAAAACTAAGCGTGCTGTGATTTTTTGAAAAAAACTTTTTTCCGCTTCACGCTTAGCTCCCTAAACGGCGCGGCATACGGGAGAAGTTTTTGTAAATAGGGCTTCGGTGTTTAAGGGTTAAGTAGCCTACCTAGGCTGTAAGTGCATATAGCTTAGTATTAATGACTGCATATAATGCTGTCATTAATACTTTAGTGAAAATCACTGGATTTATATGTGTAAGTTTGCACATACTGTAATTGTTGCTTCTGTAAAAAAAAAAAAAAAAAAAAAACTATGATTATCTATCTGTTTACTTCTTATCTCTTGCATAGTGTATAATTTACTCTACTCCAGTATACAATATTAGGAGTATCCATCGGCATGAGTTGAATGGTTATTGAATCTTGGTGACAAGTTAACTGGTGGAGGTGGGGAGAGAGGGGATATCTCTCACTTGCCCAACTCTGCCACTCACTTTTCCATTCAGCTGAAAGTGAATTTACAATTTTTTATACAAAGGCATATCAAATTAACAATAACATTGGTAGGTAATTCTAGATTATACAAGTCCAAATGTTGTGATATCTAGTACAGAAATCAACAGAGTTTTGTAAATGGGAATTTGAAATAGTACCCATAATAGGTGATAGTAATTTAACTAGATATTTAGAAAGTTTATAAGTAATAGAACCAGTTGAACTTATAATGGGGCAAATGGGAAAATCTCTTTTATGGGTTTTGACTAACCCGTACATGCATAGTAAGGATGGGCCAATTGTTGACACTTTCTCTTTTACTGAACCGAATTCCTTTAGTAAAGTTTTTATTTTTGAATTGAAACTTTTTATGACATCAGCTAATGGGTCTTTCCATAGTTTTTTGTAAGTACTAGAATCAGATAATAAGTTTTCCATTTTTTCAATAACTTTATTCATTATTACAAAACAATTAGATTTGTCAGCTTTAGTAATGTGCAAACTTTTATCTTTCTTCATTTCATGAATGACATTTATAAACCTCGGGAAATTCACTATTTTATTAGGCATTTGAAGTAAGCCGAAGAAAAGACCTTTAAGTAAATTCATTGAAGGTGATACAATTGTGTTTTTCTTTTCCAGTTTGGATATTTCTGAAAAAACGTTTGTGCAAGATATGTCATCACGAATAGAATATTAGCTATAGCTTAAAGCACATTTAAGGTTCTGGTCCAGTTCTTTGTTCAAGAGGTGTATTACACAATCGTCTCTATGTTTGTTATTCCAATCATCACTTATCTCGATGAGAATTTTTAATTTTTTATCCAGGTGGAGAACTAATTTGTTTAGCTTGAGTCTAACGTTATTATAAATTTTGTTCAGTAGCACTGTTGTCCAATCCGGGGGAATCCTGTTCATGAAACTGAACCTATCGGTTCTCAATTTCTTGAAAATGTTGAATTTGAGCCTTTTTGTCTTTTCTATATGTTTCTTGAGGGAGACTACACACAGTTCATTTGGAAGAGGAGTTTAAAATTATTGATAAAATAGGAGATTCATTATGTTACCCTCCATATTTTTTAGAACTTGGTAAAAACAAGGCAAAAAAGTCATATTATGAACCAACCATTGTTAACAACAAACTTAAGAATATTCTCTGTTTACCATTTCATCATAATTTCATTCCTGCAGTGCCCATTATAAAAACTATTGATATTAACTTAGTATTTAAATATAATAATATTTTGAGAAATAAACTAATTAAGAATAGCCCACCCAATTCAAACAATATTGTATACAGTATTCCTTGTAAAATATGTAATAAGATTTATATTGGTCAGACATCAAAAGGACTAAAAGTAAGAAGCTCCCAACACAAATATACCATTTCAAGAGGCTTATCAAGTAATGACATTGTGGATCATTGGCTTAAGACAGGCCATGGGATGTTGTTTTAGATTTAGCTGGCCTTGTGCCAGCACGGGCTCTTGTTCCTAGAGCAGCCCGTGGCGGCCATGGGATGAACTGGGATAAGTCAACAGTCATCTACAAGGTCAACGACCATCGAAAAAGAAATCTGCTAGAGTGTCTTCATCGAAGCTACTTCCACCAGGAATGTTAATCTCCACCTTGGATTATCCCTTGATCCTTTGACCCTGTCTTTTTTGTTTAAAGAACATGCTGCCCAGATTAACAAACTGTAACCCTGCCCCCACCTTCTGTTTTTGTATATAAACCTCTGTCAACTTCTTTTGTATTCAGTGTGAACTTGAAAATGTAGAATAAACTACGAAAGTGCTATGTATGTACGTATGTATATAAACAAGAACTGAACAATTCTACAACAGTGACGATGATAAAAACATCATAATTTATCATCGGACTGATTACAGCGAAAGATTTGAAGAGGAGAAGAAGGCGATTACTAGCACAATCAACAGAGGTATAATGCCAAAAGCCCCCTTCGAACGGGCTCAAATTCGCATCTATTACAAACCGAATTTGACAGCTTCCTCTAATTAATACATAATACATACATACATTACATACATACATACATATATATATATATATATATATATATATATATATATATATATATATATATATATATATATATATATATATATATATATATATATATATATATATATATATATATATATATATATATATATATATATATACATATACACACAGGAAATAAATACCTAAATTTTGAGCAGTATAGAGAATACAATAATCTTACACTGGAACTAAGTACTGTACTACATCTGGATGTTAAATAGAGATGAGATTAAGAGGGACACTGCAAAGTAGCTTGTACTGCTTATGAAAACTTGCAATTTAAAACCCAAATGTTTTTCTTATTTTAAAATCACTTATATATTAACAAAATTATGAAGTGCAAAAGAAAATGTAAATATAAACTATAGTAACAAATGTCAATAAACACTTACATGTAAAATGTGTTTTGAGCAATATTTGGACAAGGGAATAGATTTCTCTCCGCAGCGCCAAGATCCCTCACTATACACACACTTGACACAACCCACACTATGGCCAGGTTTGTAGTTGACACCTTCAGTTACCTGTGAGTTTAAACATCTGTAAACAAACTACCACAAATATGAATTTCAAGAAGCAGTACGATGGAAAGGTACTGAATGCAACATAACACCCATCAATTAAGTCAGTCAATCATAGTCCCTGCTTTCAGTGTCCTCTTACTGTTCTATCTGTTCATAATTAGTTGACAAAATTATGACTGCACAAGATGGTGAAGGTGAAGACAGGTTCACCCACTTCCTGCCTTTGTAATTTTGTGCCCTTTGGCTATCTGTAACCCTTTGTATGCTTTAGAAAATTTTGCTATTATTATTATTAAATAATACTGTAGTGTTTTTTCCTCTTTTCTCTGCATCTTTTGTTATATGTATTTTGCTTTGGTAATATACCATTCCTGCTTTTTCTTTTAATTTTTCTAATTAAAATATAATTTTACACTAACTACACAAAGATATAGTTACAAAGTGATGCTGCCTCT
The DNA here is from genome assembly GCF_040412425.1 of Macrobrachium rosenbergii. Classification (NCBI taxonomy): domain Eukaryota; kingdom Metazoa; phylum Arthropoda; class Malacostraca; order Decapoda; family Palaemonidae; genus Macrobrachium; species Macrobrachium rosenbergii. The sequence continues at coordinate 24,453,064 of NC_089743.1, read as the reverse complement.
ATCCCCTTGACAAAACAGGTGAAAAAATGAGAGCTCTTTATTCATATTATAAGAGTCCCTACTCCCCTCAACTTCAATATAAATAAAGGACCTCTTCTAATTACAGGTAGGCATCAAGTTATGAAGTTATGATGGGGTTAGGTTCTTGCATGCATGTCAGAAGTCGATTTTAACCTAAATCGGTACCATTCAGTCTACAGGTATATATAGGCTACCCAATAGCCTTAACACAAAGTATACTAGCGAATATTACGTCACTCATATTGTGCTACAGACTAGACTCTTAGTTTATTGTTTTTGAGAAATCTATTAAAAGAATATTATTAATCTTCTTTTTTACTGCAACACTGATTTCCCATTTTGCTTGGTAATATCACAGAAACCTTGCGTATGTGACTTACCTTTCATGTATGTAACTTACCCTAGGTTTACTTCTAGCCTACAAGTGGTCTTTCGTCCTATGCAAGGATGCACAATTTAGCTTTTTTAGCTTTAACTGGATATCATGTTAGTTTGATCTCAACCAATTTCCATTTCACCATTTTGTTACGAAAATTTTTTATGATCTTTGCATATCACATGTGGAGCAAATGCGTTATTTGTTTACATTTTCGTATTAATTGAATTTTTTTTTTGTAATTTTATTCTGGGAATGGTAATTAACTCGGTTTTTCATGGGAAATGTAACATTTTATCATTTTTCTCTTATAAATTCATCAAAAACATTGATGAACTTTCTCGCTGTCTTTCTTGTTACCTGATCATTATGCAAACTGAATCTTCTTTTGAACCATCCAGTGCTTCCAATGAATTCTTGTTGACATTCACCACCTGCACGTTCCTTAAGGGTCTGAAACAGACTCCTAGCTAAAATGGTGTTCGTTTTTTAATTTGGTCTGCTATCCACACCACTGATAACTGTTCATTTTCACGGATTGGCCCTTGCCTCTGCTTTGTAATTACAGTAGAGTTGAAGCAAATCTTTAAACAGTTTCACGCATGCATTCTCAATCCTTAAGAATTGTTGAAAGTTGAATATGGAATTTCTAGGTCATGTGCTATTGTCCTTATTCTTTTTCATCCTTCATACTGATTAATCACAAACACTTTTAATTCAAAGCTGATATCCTTACTTGCCTTTTTGGCTGGTTGAATTGTTACCGATGAAAGTGTCCTTTTTGTCGACATACTGCGGCTTATTAAAAACTTTCAAATAGTAAATGAAGCACAAATGACAGCTACTGTTCTCAATAGCATGAGAGAGAGAGAGAGAGAGAGAGAGAGAGAGAGAGAGAGAGAGAGAGAGAGAGAGAGAGAGAGAGAGAGAGAGAGAGAGAGAGAGAGAGAGAGAGATGTATTTGTGTTCATGCTTGTTAGGCACACCACAAACTATCAAATATTTTTTATCGTACACTCCTACAGACTGCAGCTGGTGTAAAATCAAATGTTAGTGTGCGTCAGAGAACTTTGGTATAAATATTTCAGACGGACGAGTATCAAACTATTAGTCAATCCTTCCAACCTAGCCAAACATTCTTAAAATTGTTTAATTGTATGATCATACACCGTGCTGGATATACATGTTTGATAGTGCAAGACCCACTTTACATGCATCAATGGGACAGACTGCTACTTGTAAGTGCTGCCTGCTGCATGATGTTTTACAAATTTTCATAATTTTTTTAGTTTTCTTATTTTTGTAATTTTTTCGCTACTGTTGTAAACGTGGATTGTTGTAAGTTGCACCTGCTGTAAGTCGACACCTCTCTCTACATCTAAACCTCACACCTTCACTACTGCCCAATGCCTACATTAAATGTATTAACAATTATATATATACATGTATAATACATTTACAAGAAAAAAGGAACTGACCTGCAGTCGTCTTTCCATCTGCTGCCTATACAAGAGAGAGTGTGTGCCTATGTGCTTTTGGTAACGCGCCATTGCCTTCAGCTGTTCATAAGCCATTCGTTCTTCAGGAGTTGGTTTTGGCTGTGAATGAATGCTACCTGGAATATTAATTATATTATACTAATCTGCCCCATACAGTGATGGATCCTTTACTCCTAAAATAAAACATTATGCACACTCAGCAACCTAAGTGAAGATACAATTTTCATTAGATTTCGTTCATCGAATTTATAATTTTTTTACGAAAAACACAACCTTGTTAAATTTACTCTAGAATATGAAAATACAATGCTTTTCATCATAAGTCCAACACCAGTACTATAATTCTCTCTCTCTCTCTGCTTCTAAAACATACTTTGTAAATAAGTAGCTATAAACAGGCCTACGCTTACACAAAAGCAGATTTTGCTCTCTCTCTCTAAAACATACTCTACAAATATATTATTACTCAGTCTCTCAAAGAAAATATATTTTAAGTATTTATTGATAGGCCTATGCCTACACAAAAACTAACTTTGCTCTCTCTCTCTCTCTCTCTCTCTCTCTCTCTCTCTCTCTCTCTCTCTCTCTCTCTCTCTCTCTCTCTCTCTCTCTCTTCTCTCTCTCTCTCTCTCTCTCTCTCTCTCTCTCTCTCTCTCATTGTCTCCACTGCAGTCATTCCTGTATTGTTCCACACGATTTCCCTTGGATACTGCCCAAATTTTAAAACATTTCCTCTTATTATTTAAGATTGTGTTTACAAGTACACATGAATTTCATTTCATTTTAGTGTCATAATATCAGTTATGAGTAAGGTTTCATGGTAAGTTTCAGAGAAGGATGATCAATATTCTACTATGAAATGACATTACCAAAACAACTTCGACGTATAATATAGAGGTTGTTACTGCATTCAAGTATCAATGATTATAGGAATTCTACAGAATCTTTATGGTTTAAAGTTATATCTGAAATGTAGCAAGCAACAAACATAATGATTTTGAAGCTCTCCCCTGTTTCCAAAGTTGCCAGGTGTGGCATTATTAAACAATATGTCTGATGAGTTAAGAAAACTATCTTCACTTGTATTGCTGAGTGTACATACATTACCTGGGTTATTTACTGTACTCACAATGAAAATCCTTTGTAATATATATGGATAAAAATATACAGATATATAAAAAATCATTACTAGAGAGAAAGATATGGTCATGAGATTCATTGTAAGAGCAATAAGTGCTCATACTTTCATTATCAGCATTTAATTAAAATATACTCTCACTATTATTTAGAAAAAAAAAACTGCAAACAGACTCAATGAAAATACAGCTCAAATGCACTTACACATAGTCTCCTTTTCTGTCCGAACAGCCTGAACATACTTTCTCCTGCTTTCTCGTAAAATATGAGCAAGCCTCTTATATTCCCCCACATACAAAGACTGAAATGTTAAAGTATATACAATAGAAATTAGATTAATCCAAAAACATTATCAGAAACAACCACTCTGAATACACAGCAAATTTACTCTGTAATTATAATCCACTCTATTATTATTATTATTATTATTATTATTATTATTATTATTATTATTACTAGGACAGTAGAAGCAAATCAACAGAACCCCATTTTTCAGATTCCACTACATACTGGACTATCTAAATTCAAACAAAATGAGTTTCAAGGTACTTTCCAGAAACTATTTGAAAAGAATAGCCATGAAAGGGCTAATTATCAGTGCAAATATGAGGCTAGCAAGAAGTCAATGTTTTATTAGTAGTATGCACACTACAGATGATGCTGTGTCTACAAAAGCCCACACTATTAAGTATCCTTTGTGGTAGCAATTAATTTTCTGTATATATTGTGGTTGTGTTATGATGAATAACTGTTGCCTGTACATTTGCATTAAATAACTTCCTTTGTGATTGCTGTTTCATCATATAATACAACATTAAGACTTTTCAGGTAGCATTAGATCAAGGAAATGAGTTTCTTATAAAAGATAGTTCAACCAGACCAACAATTTAAAAATTCTGAAGAGGACCAGCCACTCAAAAAATCTTGGAAATTGAAAAAAATCAAAGTTGTTAAAATTAAGAGCAAGATAAAACACAAAGAAACAGAAAAATCAACAATGTCAAAAAGTACCTTCTCGCAGCAATAAATGAATAACACAAATAATGAAATTACAGAATAATCTTGTTATAAGAGAAAGCCAGAAAACATTCTTACAGAAAACCACTTGTTACAATGGTAAAATAAAAAAAGGCTGTAATCTAGTAAAAAATTACCCATATCAAAATGCATACTTTATTGTTTATAAAAGGTAAGGGTAATGTAAGATGTATTTGAAATTATATTACTGTAAAGTCTTTTTGGTTGATAGAGCATCTTGTACAACATTTAACATATTCACTAATTATTTTCATTTTATTTTTGAATAAGCTTTTACTGGAAAATACAATGAAAATATTTTGCGAATATTTTAAATGTTGTACAATATGCTCACTCTCATCATAAAACACTTTATAGTAATACTTCAAATACATCTTAAATTACCCTGAGAGAGAGAGAGAGAGAGAGAGAGAGAGAGAGAGAGAGAGAGAGAGAGAGAGAGAGAGAGAATCGTACATCTGCTATGCTGAGTCTAGGGCCCAACAAAGAGTGAATTTAACAGATACACTGTAAATCATAAGTACACTGCAAACCATTTTTATAATAAAAATCAGTATTTGGTCACGAACACAATATGAAAAAATACAGAAATTACTGAGTAAAAAGTGTTACTCTATGAAAAAAGCAAATTAGTGATAATTTTAGAGATACGGTCTAAAAAAAATCCGCAAATTGGTGAAAGCCTTCCACAAAAACAAACAACAAAATGAAGCATGGAGAAATGAAACGTGAAAGTGGGGTAGCACTGTATACAGTAACTGATTTTCTCTTCATTTGACCACATCAGGTACTACAAGCAAGTTTGTCTGACAGCATCAGGTACCTAAGTTCCACTAATAGTGAGGTTTCCTGACCAACACCACCTATAAACACAAAACATTTGGAACCCACAAAGGGATAATGAAAAGTGAGAATAACAGTCATCATTGTATTGATATTCTAAATTTGCCTTGGACCACGCAAATTACCCCACTGCATCCAAGTGCTGGTCCATGGGGGGGGTTATACTGCAATACACTTATTGTACAGGTTTAAGGGAGATTTTTCAAAGATAACCAAGAATTTACCTTATATTAAAATGAAGCATAATAAAGTTTATTTCTTTCTTTTCATTATCCTATTATGGGATAGAGCCATTCAGCTCAGGGCCTACCTCTATCCCTACTAGTTCCCAAATATGTTTGCAGAATGAAGGTACAATGGTCCAAGTCCATCCAAGTTTGAAACAGTGGCATCTTGTCACTCCAATATCACCAAGATTTGAGGAAATGTATACACCAATACTAAATATTTGAGAGTACAGTATATTAAGAGACATATGAACATCCACAATATAATGATGAAGGCGTAACTGTCATCATTAAAAAAAGGGGGTTAGCACCTGTCCAAAGAGTCTCTCTCTCTCTCTCTCTCTGAGAAATATTTTTTATGCATATGTAACATATGTTTATTTGTTTTGTACACTGTAGTTTTATAGATAAATGGATGTTACTTAGTTATTAATTTTTTCTATTTTCCATACTATAATTACAACATTTATGCATTTCTATATTAACAACATTTATGCATTTCTATAGTCAATTATATAAAATTTTAAAAGAAAACATATTGATTCCCAGTCTTCTCCGAAAGCTTGGAGTAAGGGGGTTGTAATCTAACAATCAATTATCTTGACATACTGACCAGAAGGGGAGGAAGTGTTGCCCACTCACGGTCAAAATGCTGCTATGAAGATTACTGAAAAATCTCTCTCTCTCTCTCAGAATTTGAGAGATGGATAGATAGAAAAGTGGCTGATAGAAAGTCAGTCTCTCTCTCTCTCTCTCTCTCTCTCTCTCTCTCTCTCTCTCTCTCTCTCTCTCTCTCTGCTGGAAGGGTTAAAAGTATGTCTATATATATTTTTAAGGGTAAAATTTTTAAGATGACTGAAATCATATTAATAAATGATATTAATACTTCAAAGACTAATACAGTAATAGGATAATATTTAAAGGCAAATTTGGTATTTGAACTTTCCAGATAGGTAGTCATAAGCATTTTTAGAGGGGGGGGTGTTAACTATTCGCAGAGGGTTATGGTAGGCATTCTCCGCGAATACGGGGGATTTACTGTATTACTTTACCCACGTCCTTAAGTGTGCGTAGGTATGGACCACAGCTTTTTTAATTGTGGCGTTAGATATGTATACTGTACTATTTAGGATTCAATTTATCCGTACTTCTTTTAAGGTTATTCTACTTAAAATATTTGCTCTCTAGGTCAATAGTGGTCTTGTGAATCGTACACAATACCAATGTCTTCTCAATTTCACCCTATTTTCCTCATTATCCTTCCCTGAAGCATTGTTCAGGGTAAAATACCTCAAAAGTGAGACAGGTAGGTGAATTCATGCTGTCACACTATTCTGAAGATACTCCATTGTATTTATTTTAGTCAGATTTATAATGAGTTTCTCCTTTCCTTGAAAATATAGCCATAAGTATTGGCAACATAGAAAGTGTTTCATTATCCGAAATAAATATGAGTTTTTTCATTTTTTAGCTGAGATAATTTTATTTATCTTTCCTCTTGGTAAAATATGTGACAGTTGTTTTATTCTTTTCACTGATGAATGAAGAAATGAATGAGGAAATTAGTAAAATCACTTAATATATATTTGTGGAAGATTCCAGTACAGTACTAGATGAAATATTCGACCGACATTTTTACAAGCACAATCATGTGTAATAGTATAATAAAAAAAAAGATAAATGGAATACATGCATCAACAGGTATCCAGTGTAGCACAAAAAAACAATACTATGTTAAAAAACACAGAGAGAGAGAGAGAGAGAGAGAGAGAGAGAGAGAGAGAGAGAGAGAGAGAGAGAGAAACAGTATTGGTATTAGCGCAGAACATACTCTGTGGAGAACTTAGGCAACTACAAAAATTTATGTACCACATATTCACCTTTAACTTTTGCAATTTTTCTAGATAAATGCGAGTAATTTCTTCAGTAGTGAATACTTGAGCGTGCTCCAAGGGATCGGCATCAGAATCAGCAGAATCTAGCTCGCTGTCAGCTTCTCGACGTGCTAGTGTGTCATTTGGTAAGGCACCCATCTCACTGTCACTGTCAGTGTCACTTGCATACTCTAAGGCAACAGATGCCATTCCGGGTACACTTGCTGGATCAGGGATGGCTGGATGAAGAGAATATAAAGGTAACACATTAAATTACTTAACATGAAAGTAATGAATACTGTAATTATAATTCACTCCACAATCCATCTGCTTAATATACAACAAAATATATCTTGGGAAAATTATAACACAAACAAAATGAGCACTGAATCCTCAAATAAATACAGAAACAAACTTCAGTGACTTTTGAGAGGTAATTTCTTTCCATTTAAAACTAATATGCTTATTTTCCCAAAAATGTATCAAAAATGTTATTTTCACGATAAAATTAAGTTTCATATATACTTACCAAGTAATGTCATCACTATAGGTTTTCCACCATGGCAGACTAAAAAATCAAAATTTGCGGTAGCGTTCAAATGTTTTGCGTCCGTGACGAAACCCCACCCACTTTTGGGGAGCGAGAGGAACAATTTAGCAGAAAGCTTCAATTTGTTTATGCCCTGATTTCCATACAAGGGGAGGAGGGAGGGCTCTGACTGTAATTACTTGGTAAGTATATATGAAACTTTATTTTATCATGAAAATAACATTTTCATATAAATAACTTACAAAGTAATTACATACCTGACTCCGCATTGAAAGGTGAAATATATAGACATATTCTACTCCAAAACATTAAGAAAGGTAATGACTTTGAAATAGAAAAGTTGCTAGCACTGGTAATGAAATAGAAAAGTTGCCAACACTGATACACTGATTGTTGTTTCCTTACTTGGTAAGACAGCTACTTCAGGTGGGTCTGAAGTCTGTCAGGGCCAGAGCAGACAACCCTTGGTGGAACCTGAAGAAGTGGGGTTGTCTGAGAAGCAATTTTTTTTGTGGAAGGAGTCTTGGGAAACCCACCAACAGTTGAAGCAGGTCTGGGAACCATTCCTTCTTGGGCCAGAACAGAGCAACTAGGGTCATGTTTTGATGAGAAGAAAACTTGTTGGTCACTTCCCTGATCATACCGAAGGGAGGGAAGGCATACACATCCAGGTCTGTCCAGTCCGGGGGTTCAGGGCTGGGGGACAGAAGAGAGGAAGACGGTGGTTCCTCATGTCGCAAACAAGTCTATGGTTGGTCTGCCCCATAGTCTCCACAGATTGTTGCAAACCAGGGAATCTAAGGTCCACTCTATTGGAAGGACCTGCCTGAGAAGGCTCAGTTCGTCTGCTAAGACGTTCAGTCTCCCCTGAATGAACCGAGTGATAATCGTCACCTGGTTCCGGTCCGCCCAGAGAAGATCCTTCGCGGCGTCATAGAGAGAAAGAGGAGTGGGTTCCTCCTTGCTTGCGAATGTAGGACAGGGCAGTTGTGTTGTCTGCGTGAACTATAACTGTTTTGCCGTAGACCAGAGTCAAGAAGGACTGGAGGCCCAGGTGAATTGCCTTCAGTTCCTTGACATTGATGTGGAGATTTCTTTGTTCCTCGAACCACATCCCAGAAACTTCTGGACTCCCTAGAAAGGCTTCCCAACCTAGATCTGAGGCGTCGGAATAAAAGTCTAGGTTGGGGCTCAACGGAAGAAGAGACTTTCCTCCCCGAGGTCTGTCTTTGCACAACCACCATTGAAGGTCCACTTTGATCTTAGTCGTGATGGGGAAGACGAAGGAGTCTAGCTGGGTCTTTCTGTTCCAGTTCGCCTTGAGGAAGAACTGCAGAGTTTTCATGTGCAGTCTGCCCAACTTTACAAACTGCTCTATGGAGGTCACCAAGAGACTCATCCACTGAAGGGCTGAACAGGAAGGAAGAGACGGAAAAACCTGAAAAATCCACGAGTTCAGGATCATTCCCAAATAGAGAATTTCCTGTGTCGGAGTTAGTTGTGATTTCTACTCGTTGATGAGAATGCCCAACTCTTGGGTCAGGCGGAGAATCTTTTTTAAGTCCTTCATGCACTTCTTCAACGGGAAATGGAATTCTCCTTCAACGTGGAATGGAAAAGCCAGTCGTCCAAATAAAGGCAGATGTTTATGACAAGGAGATGGGGCCATTCGCCGAGAGGAGCGAGAATCCATGTGAAAACTTGGGGGGCTGTAGACAGGCCAAAGCACAAGGCCCAAAACTGAAGAACCCTGCCCTGAGAGACTAACAACAGGAACTTCCTGGAGTCCGGATGGATGGGGACATGGAAGTAAGTGGCCTGCGTGTCCAGGGTGATCATCCAATCGCCCTGATGGATAGAAGACATGACTGAATGGTTTGTTTCCATATGAAATTTCGTCTTCTGGATGAAAAGACTCAGGGCGCTGACACCCAGAATGGGTCTCCAACCCCCTGATGACTTGGGGACTATGAAGAGCCAGTTGTAGAACCCTTCTGTGTTGCAATCCTTGACTTCTTCTACAGCCCTCTTGAGAAGGAGGGATTTGACCTCCCGAGAAAGGGCCAAAAACTTCTTGGAGCCTTCCGAGTACGCAGTCAAGACAATGGAAGATTTGACTAAAGGAGGCTTCTCCCTGAATGGAATGGAGTAGCCCTTCTTCAGGACCTTGACGATCCAAGGTTCCGCCCCTCTGTGGGTCCATTCCTCCCAAAAGAAAAGAAGTCTGGCTACTACCAGAGCATGAAGGACTGAACTTTCATTTCTCGGAGGCGGGCTTGAAAGACGACTTCTTAATTGACCTCAATGGGGGACACAAATTGGTGCAAGGTCTGGCTGGGGCTTTTGCTTTCCTCCAGGAAAGGGCTGAGGTTGCAGTGGGGAGACCGATTTAGTGACAAAGGCAGAGGATTCTCTTGGTTGCTTAGTGGACTGGGCCACCATATCCTGAGTGGCCTTTTTCTGCAAGTACGATAAGATCTCTTTGACAGTGGCTTGCAGAAAGAGATGTGATTTGTCCAGTGGCAAGAAGAGGAGAGCAGACTTCTGGGTCAGGGTGACCCCTTTTGTGGTGAAGAGCACCACAAGCCTCTTTTCTTTAACACCCCTATGGAAAAAAAAAAGAGGTGAGCTCTAAAGAACTGTCCCTGATTGTCTTTTCGGCACACAACAACACCGCCACCCAGTCCAAAGCAAAGTCCTGCGCAAGGTCAGGGCAATCCTCGACCTTCTTCGTTAGAGCACCAACAGTCCAATCGAGGCAGCTTAAAACCTCGAACACCTTGATGATATTCCTGTTGAGGTGGTCCAATTCAGGAGACGAAAACATAATCTTCAGGGGCAGTGTGTCGAGTCACTCGAGACAAATCAACCAGACTGGAGAAGTCCTCTTGGGAGGAGGCAGCGACTCCAAAAGAGGGCGCTTCTTCAGTAACGTAGCAAAGATATCTCCTCCTAATAAGTCTACACAGAGGAAAAACAAAAGTTTCTTCACCCTGCTCCCTCTTCGTGACGAGCCAATCATCCAATTCTCTGAGTGCTTTCCTCAAATCAGAGGAAAGTACTAACTTGGGGAGTCTAGCACTATCATCTGGCTGTTTCCTCATGAGGAAGGTCGAAGCTGGTGAGACCGGTGCAGCAGGCGCGAAGAACTCAGGAAATCTGGCCAGGAAAAACTTTAGTAAGGCATCATATGCTGAAGGAGAAGGGGATTCCTGTTCACAGTCCTCCTCATCTGACAAGATGAGGGGTTTTTCTTTAAAAGTCCCATAATCTCTAACTAGCGCTTAATCGGAGCTAACGAAGGGTCTCCCTGGGCAGATGAGTGCGCTTGCTAAGAAAGTGGCGCTGAGCGCACGAGAGCTTTCACCACTCACTCAGGAGTGGGAGCCTGAAGCATGGAGGAGTGTGCTGAGCGTTCAGGTGGTGAAAGGGGCTCGGAGGCAGATGGGAGCTTTGAAGATAATGACGGGCACCTGGGAATCAAAAAAGGGTGATTGAGATCCAAAAAGGACTCTGGGCTGTCCCAAGCAAAAAGAGGAGGTAGAGAAGAAGTAGAGGCAGGCAGCGGATCAGCAAAGCTGCAGGAGGGCTATGACTGGCCTCCTTATACCTCTTGACTGGAAGAGGAGAGCGGTCTGCATTGATGGTGTGCCTCTTAAGTGGGCGGGATGAAGCTGGGTAGTGCCATCGGTGCTTCTTGTCCAGACTGGAACCTTCTGATTCCGGTGAGAACAGATGCACACTCACTGAGACACCTTTCCAATGGCACTCTGTTGCAGCCTGGGGATTGTGCAACAGGCTTGACTGTGGGGACGACTACCCATGGGCAAACCCCACCGGCCTTCCTTGGACCTCTGTTATGTCTTCCCCCAGGTTCAAGGGAGCAGGACAGGGACCTTCGTCTAGGAGCAACGGTGGGACGAGCAGCCACCTCCTCAACATGCACAACACTATCACACTGCACACTGATAGGCCTGTTTCCATCAGGATCTTTAGGGATGCCCCCAATTCTGCCACAGTATTCACTACTAAATTAATCTTCTGGTTGAACCTTGATTCGAGACTGGCAATGGCATCGAGATGAAGCATGGGAACCAGGCATAGGAGTGTGTGTGGTAAAGTAGGAGGGCTAAGGATAGGAGACATAGTCGGAATTGTTGTTGAAGGAATAGCGCTATCTTCTACAAATCTAGGCAAAGGAGTGGACCCTAGGCTAGCTCTATTTTTGGCCTTAAAGTCCAACCTCCTCTTTCTATCCCTCTCAAGTTTGTCCAAATGTGACTTCCATACTTTCCATTGCTTATCATCCCAATCCTGACATTCTATGCAACTGTTACCCCTATTGCATTCCTGCCCCCTACATCTAACACATTTAGTATGAGTCATAACAAGACTTAGATAACCTTGTCTTACAACCTTCGCTGCAGAAGCGAATGCTTTAAGAGCTAGAATCTGACAATATAACCAAAGCTTGAAGGCCACAACAAAGTTTGAAAATTTCACTAAACTCAAGAAACAACATCCAAAAAACAATGATGACTGTACAAAACACCCAATGTTAGTCAGGAGCCAGCAGAAAACGAATTGAAGCTCTCTGCTAAGTTGCTCCTCTCAGTCCCCAAAAGTGGGCGGGATCTCGTCACCTACACAAAACAATTGAATGCTACTGCGTATTTTGAATTTTTAGGCTGCCATGGTTGAAAGCCTATGGCGATGTAATTACCTGGAAAGTTACTTGTAGTATATGAAACTGGATATTAAGTGAATTAATTCCGTCCTATTTTTCTCTCCATAAGATGCAACGTATGTTAAAACCCTAAGTTTCATACAACATTATCCTAAAATGATTAACATTGTGTATAAACTTACACTGAAATGTTCAAGCTGCACGTTAAATCACAAGAAGGGGACATAATGATTTCAACTGTAATTAATGAAACTGCAGCCCACCCTCTACGAATACTCAAGTAACAGATTTTTTAACAATTTATTATAAGGGTTCTTCTGTCTGCATACTGTCACCAATTTCATGAATGATTTACACTCAAATCCAAAGCAATTACAATATTACAATCTGCTGAACTGTCATAAGGAATAGACTAAAGTAGAATTAAAAGATCACCAGTATACAAGAAGTGCAAAGGATGCAATGAAAAAATGTCAACACCAACCAGCAGGGGTAGTAACCAAGTGGTAGAGTTCATGGCAATATAGGTTTAATACTATAGTTCTTTTTATCTTATTAACCAGTGCAGTCACAGCCTCTTCACAAATTAATAGCCATATCTTCTATCCTATACCTGCAATTCTTATGACAAGGCAAAATGGCTAATTATGGCATTTTACTTTTCCCCTTTACCCTTGGGTTTCTTCCCAACATGCTGTCCTGCTTTAACTTGACCAAACTACTCTTAAAAATGCGACATGATGGTCTTGGTAAACTTTTGTCATTTAAATTTAAATTATATTTCATCATAACACTTTTGAATGAATGTATTATCACCAACATCACCTCCAGCCAAACTACAAAAGGCCTCTGTGAAATTCTACCACTCAGATATTTCCTGTGTTTTATCTTCCACAAAGTTCCCCTATCTCCAGCCTCCCTTCTCACAGTTCTCATCTAAGTTAAGGTTGTCTTTTCTAACTCTTCCCAAACCCTCATCTAATATTCTCCTAAGGGTTGTGTAAAGAGTTCCATGATATCTCCAAAATTATCTCAGCTACACATGGAACAACTGTAATTTCCCTTATGGTATCATTTCTGAGTATACTACCAGCTGAATTCTAATATTCTTCTTAAAACTTTATTCTCCAAACAATAAAATCTTTGACACTTTCCCCGTAATTTCATAATTCATGTCTTTAGGGCAATACAGATTATCCTTCACTTAAGTATAATCTTTTTTTTGTATACAATTTCAGTCTATTTCATTGTTTGATTTGCCTTGTACTTTTCATTAACTCCAAATCAAGAGAACATGTATTGGACATCAGTGTTCCTAAGTATTTATAAGAGTCAACCACATTAATCCTTCAAGAGAACCTTTATTGGATATCAGTGTTCCTAAGTATTTATAAGAGTCAACCTCATTAATCCTTTCTCCATCTTATATGATCCCTTTGTGCTTTCTCTGTCCCCATTACAGCACTTCTGTTTTTCTTTGTAAATCTTGACATGTTTCACTGATTAAAACAGAATCATCAGCTTAATGTTTCTATTGTTGCCCAAATACCTTTTTCTCAAATATCAAGACTAAAATACTACTTGAACAATATGAATAAAGAAATGTTTACCATTTTGTCCTGCTGTATGTACATCCATCTGATGGTGACTTAACTGAGTAAGCAACCTCTCTGGAGTTTCACGTGGACACATCTTTCGTGCAGACCTCTGCTTGATAACCAAAGACTTACGGGAATGTTCTGGGCAATACCTGCTGAATTTTCAAGTTAAGTGAGCAGTGAAGTCAGCAAACCATTCATTTTTCAAAGTAAATATAAAACATGCCCAGACAAAATACCCCTTAACTATAAAAGAAACAGATATTTGAATTTTTCAACAAAATTGCAATACAGTAAATGATTTACCCTTTAAAGCAAAGCTCCCTCTTTCAATCATTTCTTTCATTGACAACATTTGTTGAATCTGTAGATTCACTATATTTGAATTATCTCTACAAAGCATGAAACATAAAAAACATCAATGCATGTACTATAAATAACTTACCTTTCTTTTCTATCATTTGTAGGAGCAGCACGAAAACATCTTTTGCCTGTACTTGTGAAGATGTAATTACACTGACGAAATGGTGCTCCCTTATCTTCAAGTATGTGTCTACTGCAGTACTCAAATCCCTCTAACCTTGTCTAGAAGAAATGTATTTAAGTTACAACAATTCAATATCATTAACAAGGCATTCCAACAAAAATTACTATTAGATTTTAATTACCATGGTTTAATCATAGACCACATCTGTAAAAATTCTGGACTCAAAAGGCTCACTCAAGGTAGTCAAGACTAACTTAAAAGTAAAAAAAAAAATACGAGATATGGTGTTCAAGAAATCTGAGAATTAAATTGGGAAAATCACTGGAATAATTGATACTATTACAATAGTGTAAAATCATAGGTAATAATATTACAATAAGACTTACCCATAGTATTTAAAATTGAATTAATGGCAAGTAACAACTGAAGCAGGAAGGCGTTGAGGAAATTGATAAAATTGAAAGTTAACTCTCTGAGATGGGGGGAGGTTTATGAAAACTTGTCTGTGGCAAATCACACTGTAACCACTAAAAGTCATTGTAATTTTTTCATCTCTCTGTAAACACATTGTCCATGACAACCCTGTTTGTTAATGGCATTATTTTGTACAATACTAGTACTCTACTATAATGTGTTAAAAATTAGAACAGATAAAAGCTGAAATGACTATCTGAACTTAGCTGGAAATTTCTGCAGATGCTATATGGAAGTTAGGTAATTATGTAAAGCCTCATATATCTATAACAGAGATAAAATCAATGCAATCTGTTTTAGATACTTTTTACTTCCTTTACTGGAAGCCTGTTCTCTGGTGTGGATGTCTACTTTTACCAAAGCCTCGTGTTGGTAGGTTTCTATTTCCTAACATTAGCAGTTATAACTTGGACTCGTTTGTCAATTTTTCTTAAGTTATATTTTAAAGATCTTTCACATTCACAACTGATCCCTGGCCCACTTCTCCCGCCAAGAAACAGATTGGCTGAACAGCAGCACCAGTATCCAGTGAATGTGCCTCACTGTTGAACTTCTCAGTTTCAGAAGTGCTTCATTCCTCATACCTTTGGACTGAGGAACAGTCTCCCTGAGGATGTTGTGCAACTGGAACCTTAAAGGCTCAAGCAAAGATGCAATGCATTACTACCCTAAAACTATTTTTATGTTTATTGCTTTGTCAACTTTTTCTTTTCTAACAAACTGATCTCTTCTTTCTGTTTTACCTATTGCCTTGTTACTTCTTTCAAATGAACACCATATACTTTGGAAGCTTGAACTTCAAGTCAAAGGCCCCTGTGGGCGTGTTCCATATCATCACCTGAATAATGATAATAATAATAATAATAATAATAAATCGTCTTCTTGTCCTTCATTGCTGGGTGTTATAAAAGGACAAGGCAATGATTTATTATTATTATTATTATGTTTATTATTATTATTCAGTTGGTGAACTAAGGGATGATGCCACATAAGACAACAGGATAGCCTACTCACTTCCATTTGGATGCCTTTCCAATGGCTATCCTTTGCCGCGACCTGGGAAGTTGCAACAGGCCCGACTGAGGTGACGACTGCCCGTAGGCAGACCCCACTGACCTCCCTTGGGCCTCCGGTATGACTGCTCCCAGGTATAGGGGAGTAAGCCAGTGACCTTTGCCTTGGAGCGTCGGCAGGATGAGCAGCCGCCACCTCCACTAACACTTCTCTAACGATAGCACTTTTTTCCATTTGTCCACAAGGATGCGCACTGAAGCACCTAACTGGGTCAGAGTATCCAAAAAAATACGTAAGAGTTTCGACCCGAGGCTGGCGAGGGGGTCAGGTTCGGAAGCAAGAGAGCTGGGTAAAAGGAGTGGGTTGAATAGCTGGAGAATTGAGAACAGGTGACACACCAGGAGCAGGTAAAGTTAAAACAGGAATATCATCATCAGCAGAAGTAACTACGGTCTTGCTATCTACTGTCTGTTTTTCAGCTCTAACAGCCACCTTACATTTCCTGTCTCTGTCTCTGTCTCCATTTTCTAGCATCCCACTCTAAACATTCGTCACATGCTCAATCAACTGAACACTCTTGTCCCTTACATTCTACACATATAGAGAACCCTAAAAGAGTTCAGAGGTCTGGTTAAACAAATCATTTATAACTAACTAACTCTACACATATAGAGTGAGAGTCATATTTCTCTTTAGTAAGCCTAGTATTGCAGCCTTTGCTGCAATAGCATAGGTGAGTCAGACAGACTAGGCTAAGAATTCAACAATCGAGTTATAATATGTCAAATCGAAGAAAAAGCATCCTAAATTGAAAATTAATGGTCTCGATACGAGAGAACCTAACATAAATACAAAAGCCATAAGCTACAAGTACTTCACCCAAAGAAGAATTGACAAAATAAAAAATTTAAGCTGACCGCTCACAACTGAACCACAGTCGGAGCCGGCAGAAAAACAACTGGATCAAGCTGTTGAAGTCGTTCCTCTCTTACCTCGAAAGTGAGTGAGGACTAGTCACTTACGACGACACTAGCACTACCGCAAATTTGAAAATTTTTAAGTTGCCGGCAAGTGAAACTATAAGCAATGTAATTTCTTGGTAAGTTACATATATAAAAATCTACTTTCTAAATAACAAATCATCTTCTTCTTCGTTTTAACGTGCTTTTATACCCATTTTTATATGGGGTAAGCACGGTGCCGTAACCTCGACCGGCTGCCCTGCCTGACATCGCTTAGACCCCGGTACCGAACGTGTACATGTATTACCGAAACCCCTGCTCCCTTTCTCCCAGCAGCACGAGGAGAACTGGGCGGGTAGTCTGACAGTTCGAGACGTGTGAGGTGTCTGTTATGTTTTTAGAAGATGTTGGAGTGGCTTTGTTTATGTGTGTATTAGTCTGTAACATCCATTTGCTTTCAGCAAACCTATCCGTTGATTACATACGTAATCCCGGGATGTCTACACGGATAGCAAAGTTTCCGCCTCTGACTGGTGGCTGCGGGATTGAACCCCGCCACAGGCTTCTATGAAGTCTGTGGTTGCCACTCTACCAACCAAGCCATCGAGGCTCTACTTTCTAAATAACAAATAATACACAATAAAACAGAATGTGAAGAAATAAACTGGTTTTATTAAGTCGAATCTTAACATTATACGACTTGTGTTAGCTTGGTGAGACAAACCTTGGGTTTTTAAGGTTGCCCTGGTAACGAACCTAAACTGGTTTTCTCACCTTGTTATAGGGAACCCTCACTTGGAGGAGAAATTTTCCTCTGCAGGGCGAAAGGAGATTGTCTCACAAATTACATATGCATAAAAATCTCTCTCTCATCTCAGAGAGAGAGAGAGAGAAACAAAAATACAATTCATACAAAAACGAGCTACAAGCTGTGCGATTGGCTACTTCCAACCCTTCCAGCCAATAGCATATTGTCAGAGAGAGAATGAAGAATAAGAGGAATTTATTTCTGGTGATAGAAATTCATCTCTCGCTATAATGTGGTTCAGATTCCACAATAAGCTATAGGTCCCATTGCTAAGTAACAATTGGTTCTTAGCTACGCAAAATAAGTCTAATCCTTCGGGCCAGCCCTAGGAGAGCTGTTAATCAGCTCAGTGGTCTGGTTAAACTAAGGTATAAGAGAGAGAGAGAGAGAGAGAGAGAGAGAGAGAGAGAGAGAGAGAGAGAGAGTTATGTTTACATCAGTAAAACAATTACAAATGTCAGGCCAGTTTTTTATACAGTACATATTAAGATGATAATAGATCAATATTGAGGGATTTTACTGAACATTTTATTGATATTTTGCTGTGTTCATATTAATATTAATAGAGCACTTGAAAATTAATAAATAATTTAACATAAAAATGTATTTAGTACCCAACCTAATGCTGCCCAACTGAGCAGCATAACTTCCAATTTTTTTTATGAATATTTTTTAAAAGCATCACTCATAACTCGGATCTCACTTTGCATCTTAAAGCAAAAAATCGACTGAGAGGCAGCTCGTATCTCAGAAAACTCGTACGTTGGTTCACTCTTATGTCAAGGTATTACTTTATCTCATCAGATTAGCCAAGGTACAGTCGGGGAAAAGATTCCTTTTACCCCTTGAGGTCACGAGACATTGTAAGTGGCAACGCCACTTTTGTTTTTGTAGTTAAGTAGTAGTACTATTAGCTGACTGGTGCCGACGTCTCCTTACCAGTTAACATATATTTACTTACGTATTTCAAAAAACTAAAATACATTGATAAAAAGAAATGTGTGAACAATATACAACATAAACAATGGGCCTTATGAGTGTTTTTTTCTCAGGATCATATAAAACGCTTTAGAGGAGGGAAATTACGTAGAGTAATATCATCATGCATTGTTTTTGGCTCCTGAGACTGACAAAGGAGACGGGGGGTGGAGAGAGAGAGGTTGGAAGGAGGTAGTTGTTCGGAGGGTAGGGATGGTGAACTGTCTAATCAAACCATGCATAGCTTCGCTAACGATTCTTCTTATAACTCCAAAATCTTTAGAAGCTAATGCGGATTAGATACTGTCGCTACAGTGACTCAAAATAAATACTGATGAAATTGCTACAAAATCACATTCAGAGAGAGAGAGAGAGAGAGAGAGAGAGAGAGAGAGAGAGAGAGAGAGAGAGAGAGAGAGAGAGAGAGAGAGAGAGAGAGAGAGAGAGAGAGAGGATATCATGTAATCACACAAATATCTAGCGAATGTAATCGCTTCTTAATGACATCATAAATTTATTTACCTAATCTGTTTTCTTATGTGGGGCCAGCATTCTTTTATGATAATGAGTGAACAGCCAAGCCATGCCATTGCTCCAGCATTTACAAGGAAAACAAGTTCTTTCCTCATTACTCTCCTGGAAGCTTCGAGAACCACTGTCAGCCTCTATCAAGGGATGAACACCAAAAATATATAGCTTGTTAAATAACCCCCTGTATTCGCGGTCTCATGATTCACATATTTCTCTATGGAACATATATACACATTATTCGTGGAAAATTCGCGGTATTTTTCACTGAGAAATATTCACTAATTATTGTTTTCATATTTTCATGACTAAATGCACTTTTTGGGAAAAAACTATTAAAATACTCAGGTATAAGCATTTTTAGAGGCTTTTTTCTGTCTGAACTACCAAAATAGGCAGTTCTAAGTGTTTTCAGAGGGGTTTTGAGTATTCGCGGATCTTAGCTATTTGCAGGGAGGGGGGTGTGGTATGCATCCCTCGCAAATACAGGGGGTTTACTGTAATCAACCTGGAGCTTCAACCAGTGATGTTGCCAGCACATGTTCATTGTGAAGTGCTCTCTGCTATGCTATTCTTCTACTTCAACCACCCGTGCAGAGGGACCTTGGGTGGATGAATTCCACTCAAACTATTAAGACTGGTTGCAGATGAATGATACTTTTCTCAATCAACAGAATACACATCCAAGCTCTTATGATATGAACCTATGAAATCAAGGGAGGTCACATTCTACTTTTGGTCTGATGGTTGGTTGCATCACCAATGATTCCAGCCTTGGATCTGAGAAGCAAATATTATCTTTAACAGCAATTGTTTCAAGTACTTGGTGCTGGTCATTGATCCCTTATAGACACACACACACACACATAGCCTATATATATATATATATATATATATATATATATATATATATATATATATATATATATATATATATATATATATATATATATATATGTAAATACATTAAATTGCCTTACCTTGGTCATAGTAGCTATATGGTCCGAAAAAGTTACAAGAAATACTTAGCATTGTTTCCCTCAAATCAGTTTCCGGTTTGTTTTCTGTAATCCTTTACAATAAGATCACTTTTGAGAGAGAAGCCTACTCTGCCTGTGGACCTTAATTCCTGTGTCGTTTACTTGTTCACTTGTTCGCAGTGTGGTCTGTATACGTGGGATCTAGTTCCGCTGGCTCAGACACAGAATTTTGGAACACAGAGGTCTTTCTATTAGACCAGGTTTCCCTTTCCAAACCACCCTTTTCTGCCATTAGAGAACACAGTTTAACACAGGACCATCCTTTCACTGACCTGGATTTTCGGGTACTGTCTTTTTTGTTCAAATAGACTGACCTTTTAATTTCAGAGTCGCTGACTATTAAAAAGATGAAGCCTTGGAATTGAACAACAACTCGTCTGGTATTCAACTAGCTATCGTAATAATATATATATATATATATATATATATATATATATATATATATATATATATATATATATATATATATATATATATATATATATATATATATATATATATATATATATATATATATATATATATATATATATATATATATATATATATATATATATATATATATATATTGTGTGTGTCATTTATGTGAATACTGTATTGTTTTTTATGATTATTTTTTGTATTTAAAAGGATATTTATTTTGTCTTAGGCAAGAACTAAAGACATGAAATTTGCGTGCAATAATGAAAATAGACAAAGTTTATTTTATTATAGGCCACTATAGAATTTTTGTATATAGTAAACAAAGAAGATATACACTCTATATCCAAGTGACTATGCCATAAAGAATATTAACTAAGTATAATTGTAAAGTAAAAGAGAGTTTAGCAACAGTCAGTAACTGATAAATTATGATTAAAAGTGTGGCACAATAAAATTACGTTAACAGTAAATATAACTCCATATTAAAAGTTGTCTGAGTGATATCAGCAGCGGTCGGTGGAAAGGCAACTTCGTTCTTAGCTGATCCCTTTTGGCTCTTCTTCATGGGTAGATATCCTATATTCTTGGCCACAACAAACGAGCTAAAAAAAATGTTATCCGACAAGAGCTACAAAGTATGTCAAAAAATAGATTTCCTATCAGGATCGCCAATACATTTCATGAAATTTTTATTAATTCAAATATCTCTGACCATGCATTATCATCTCCAAACTCCTGTGTATCTACCTGTTGCGAATTCAATATTTCCAATCATTTTATTCATCCATATTCTCACAAAAACAAAGTTTTGATGATTTTCTAATAACGATATACAGAATGGTTGCCTGCTTAAGATAGAACGGCTTTTTCTATGCTATTGAATTGAATTACACAAATTTGACAGAATTCTC
Organism: Macrobrachium rosenbergii; assembly: GCF_040412425.1. NCBI lineage: Eukaryota > Metazoa > Arthropoda > Malacostraca > Decapoda > Palaemonidae > Macrobrachium > Macrobrachium rosenbergii. The sequence goes on along the minus strand of NC_089743.1, from coordinate 24,431,589 downwards.
AGCGTAGAATAGATGATGTTCAAAGGAAAATATTTTGATCACACAAAACAGACGATGAGCCTCATTGCATATGTTGGTAAACATATGCAATCAGAGGCACTCATATGTCCAGTCATTCATTTGAAGTTCTATGTAAATATTTGAACTCTTATGTAGCTAATTGTGTTCAGAAATATTTGAACGGGACTGGTCACCACTGTTAAGAAATTTAATAAGAAAGCTACACTTTTATTATAAAGTTTGACATAAGTAATATAATATTTTCAGTCATTGTAGCTACATTATTTATCTTTTCAATAGGAAATCAGAACTAGCTTCAAAAGGTTTAAGAGTTAGGAGAAAAATCGTTAACGAAGCTACACATACTTTGATAGTTCATCATCTCTACCTTACAAACAACTCAGACTCCCTCTTCCTGCACCCACTCCCCTCCATCCTTCCGCCTCCATTTCCTATGTCAGTCTCAAGAGCCAAATGCAAATGTATGATGATATTACATTATGTAACTTCCCTCTGATACAACGTCTTATATGATCTTAAAAAATCACGTATAAAACCATGAATCAAGTTGTAGTTTGTTGGTAAACTTTTTTCTTCAACAGGTCATTTTGTTTCTTTTGAAATAATCAAGTGAATATATATTAACAGGTAAGGAAAGGTCTCTACCAATAAGGCTTGCCTCTGAGACAGAGTATTCATTCAAATTTTCAACAGTTTCTACTACATAAACAAAAGTGGCGTTGCCATTTAGTGTGTCTAGTGAACGCAGGGGGTAACAGGAATCTTTTCCCTGACTGTACAATGACCCACATCATTTCAGCAATCCTTATCCCATAGTCAGGTCCAACATCAATGCTTTCAATAATTTCAATCCGTAGTATCCACACAGGAAGGCCTCAGTGAGATAATCCCCCACCCTTTGGTGAGAAGGAACTGAACATCAGGTAATCTCTTTCTTGTGTGAAATAATTTTCTTATCTTCGTATTTTTTTTTATTTCAGTTCCTCTTAACTCCTGTATTATCATGTATTTTCTTTTGTCTAAATATGTTTCATTTTAAAGACATAAAAGAGAAGGTGATTTAAAAAGTGTGATCATGGACATGATGAAGATGAGTGAAGTGCAATTAAATGAGAGATCACTGTATGCTTGTAAACATGAAATTCATTGTACCGTATCCCTCTTGTACTGCAAAGAGAGTTCATATTTGTTTTTTCAAAACATCTGGCTTCAAAATGAGACCAAAACCAGAATTCTCATAAGAGAAATTCATAGTAAACGATAAAAGAAAAACTCTAGCCTCTTAACCAGCAGGCCTAAGCCAGAGCAATGTGTTTTACCACAGACAAGTTTTGGACATTCCCAATATCTCAAAATGGCTATTTTCGTTTCTCCTAACACGAAGACTACCAGCGGGTTAAATTTCAAAACTTTTCATCTGGAAAAGCTACTTTAGACATAGAAAATGCAAAAAAAAAAAAATGCAATAAAACCTTTGTGTATTCTGTTGTAATTTTGCTTACATAGCAATTCCAGATCTTGCAGCACACAAATTATAAAAAAAAAATTTCTTTCGCTAATATTTTAAGGAAACATCACATTAAAATATACTTACCAAAGAGCAATTGTAGCTAGAATATGAACAAGGGGCTTCTAATGCTGGTCTTGTGAGCGTACGAACAGTCTTGACAACACGTCCACTTCTAACAGACATTTTGGCGAATTATATAAAGAACTACTGTACCAAAGAAAATGCTAACTGCAATACCTCAGATGTTGCATCAATCTGGAAAAAATGAATATTGCATTCTTAATGTAGTTATACAAATAGTTTGCATACATTTCTATAGGATAATTGATTGCTACCATTATTGGAATTACAATTAGTGTAGCCTAGATCCTGATCATACAGCAAGGAGAAACTCAGTTAATATTTCATACCTTAATGATAAATATAAAACTTGTAAATTTGCTCCCTTAGTTAAATTGCAAAGCACAAATCTTTCATTCTAATTCTCTCCTTTTATTCTAATTATCCAGCTTTGTCGAAGCAAGCCATTTTTAAATTAAGAAGATTTTCATATCAATGCAATATCCCAAAAAACAGGAGGAGGTATGAAAAATGCTCATTTATAGGCATGACTCAACATCAAAGAACACTCAAGATTTTGTACTAAAGTTGAATTTTTAATTAAATTGCAAATTACTGTAGAGTTGAAGATAAGCACTATATTGACAGCAGGTACATAGTCTCAGTATTGACAGCAGGTACATAGTCTCAGGAGTTCCTCAAAACGTATTCTTGGCCCAGGGGCAACACAGTTTTTTTTCCACTTGCCATCAGCACACCCACACTGACATGATCACTAGTAAAGTATAGGGAATACCCAAGAAAGTAATATCTTCCACATCACACAACCAGTAATTCTCCACTGAGCACAGGACAGAAACCAAAGCTCAGAGAGGAAGCCAATTCACTATGTGAATTGTTACTACCCACACTCTTCTGGTCTTGTGATCAGATAATTAGGGCAGGTAGCCTGTCTATGGTGGACACACTACTTCTACCTCATTCTACCTGAGGAACAATACCCTTAAAGTCCTTGGATATCTCACCCTTGGGGCCTGTGGTGGCTGCTCAACAGGTCAAGTACCCAAGTGCCAGTTGGAAAGAAGAGTATCTCATCCTCATACCCAAAGCCTATTGTGAGTCTGGGGTTGTGAATGTAGAATTACTGTGCTCTCCTTGCTTCTCTCTCTCCAATGGCAGCATCTAGGCTGAAGTACCTGCTGGTGCTTTAGTTACTAAGATGTGTCTTCCTCTTTGCTCACCATTAGGGGGGGAACATCATAGAGCTTATTCTGACCCCATTACAGTATTTGATAATAACAAAAATTAGGTGTCCTCCAACATGAGATCTCTTGGGAGGTGTCATGGCTCTCAGGTTTTTCTTTACTAGGGTACCCTCATGAAATGATAAATTTTAAAAGTAAAATATACAAACCTGAGGTCCTTTACACAAAGAAATACTTTCAGCAAAGCTGTAACAGCCGTTAAACTTTCGAAAATTTTGTGGTTAGGCAGTTAACTACTGTCTGATAGGCTGGAGTCTCACATGCCCAGATGTAAACTTTCCAATTTGCCTTTCAGCCCAGGTATCAGATTGAGAGGTGGCCAAAAAACTGTAAAGGACCTTAGGTTTTCATGATTAGGAAAAATACAAATTATTTTTTAAAATTTGCCATTTGTCCCTACAAAATACATAAACCCTTGGTCCTTTACTTAAGGAAGACTCACTTATCGGAGGGAGGAATCTGGGCGAGCCTCTGAACTGACTGGAGTTCACTGCACCTGGGTTTCTCTTCTTGGTTGATAGAGTGAAGGAGAGTACCGTGCCTCTGACATATTGAATGGAGTGTAAGAACTGCAAGATCAATTGTCAGACTTCAGGGCCTTTTCAAATGAGTGAGAGAATCATAACCTCATATGAAAACAGGCTAGGATGAATCTAAGAGTCGGTGACAGTACGGTATTTGTCTTACTGTTAGGCTCCCCTTGCTAGAGGAAGGGGTGGGATTGCTTCTATAACCTAATGAAATAAAACAGAACAGGTGTCGATATGAAACCTGCATAGGCCGCCAGTTCCAGCATGTGACAGCTCGAATCCCACTCTCTGCCCAAAGAAAGAGAATGAAGGATGACGACGAAGGAAGAGGAAGAGAGGCAAGTCACTCACACAAATTCTCTCACTTCCATAACTGTACACCTTAGACGAGATGCTGCCTGTCCTCTTAGAGAAGCCAGGTAAGCTACACAACTTGCTGAGCAGCCACCACAGGTCCCAAGGAAAAAGTGTCCAAGGACTTGTGAGCAATGTCCCATAGGTAGAAGGACGTAAATGTGGCTGCCATGACTACATCCCTGCCTTCAGTACCTGAGGAACCAACAGATTCTTCCAGAATGAAAGGGATGGACCAATCCCCCTGACTTCGTGGGCTCTCAGTTGGAATGTACCAGTGTAGTCATTGCCAGCTGCAGAGAACGCTCTCCTGATCATCTCACGAAGCATCGTGTTCTTGTACAGTACACTTCTTTCTTGGATGAGCCAGTACTATTGAAGAGTTGGCAACACTCAGGCTGGAGATGTTGAGTTCTCTTAAGATAGTACTGCAGCACTTTAACAGGACACAGCAGCATCTCGTCTGGATCGTTATCAACAAAGTCCTCTAAGGAGGGGATTATGCAGGGCTCGAACCTGGTATCAGGGACTGACAGGTTCTAAGTCTTTGCTTCGAAATCCAGGATGAAGTCAAGCGTAACTGATCCCCATCCCCTCAAGTGTTTAACATCGAAGGAAAGTCCATGAAGTTTGCCTAATCTCTTCGCCGATGTCAGGGAAAGCAGAAAGGTTGTCTTGAGGGTCAGCTCTGTCTGACTACTCTCTTATAGGCTCGTATGGTGCACGAGTCAGGCTCCTCAAAACAAAGTCACATCCCACTCAGGGGGCCTGGGGTCCCTGGGAAGGTAAGACTTTTTGAGGCTTCTCATCAGTAGCAAAATCTCCAGTAAGGAGGAGATATCCACTCCCTTCACATGCACGACTAGGCTATGGGTAGCTCTATAGCCCTTCACAGCTGAAACCGAGAGAAGCTTCTCTCAGCAAAGGAAGATGAGGAAGTCCACTACCTGCTGAACAGAGGCTCCGGTCTGAGAGAGACCCTGTCCACAACACCAACCAGAGAGGATGGCCAATTTCCCATGGTAAACCGATGCAGAGGACTGTCTAAGGTATCCAGACATCTCTGTTGCTGCTCGGCGAGAAAAGCCTCTCGCTCACAAGAGATGCTGGATAGTCTCCAGCAGTGAGGACAGGGACTGCACTGCTTGATGGAACCACTCTACATGTGGTTCACACAGAAAGTTGTGCCAAGGAGGAATCTCACTTGGTCCCTCAGAAAGAAGTGCTAACAGATCGAGATACCAAATGGCATGTGACCACTTGGGAGCCACCAGAATCATTCTGAGATTCAGGGTGATCAACACCCTATTGTTCACCTTGCAAATCAGACAAAATGGAGGGAGGGCGTAGACATCGAGGTTGTCACATGGGTGTTGGAACGCGTCCTCTGCAGCGGTCCATGTTTCTGGCATGATGGAGCATAAGACTTGAAGTTTTCTGTTGTGCTGGGTGGCAAACAGATCGATGGTAGGAAGTCCCCACAGCTCGAACAACCTCTCCGTAATGTCTGTATGAAGGGACCACTCTGTCCCTATCTCTTGATTCTGGCGGCTGAGCCTGTCCGCCACTACATTCCTCTTACCTGGAATGTATCTGGCTGACAGCTCTACTGAGTGAGCTACTGCCCACCCGTGCACCTGCCTACATTATCAACTGATGCAGCAGCAGGGACATAAGGGCCCCTTGCGTATTGACATATGCCACTACAGTAAACCCCCGTATTAGCGGGGGATGCGTACCACACCCGGCCCCCGCGAATAGCTAGAACCCTTCTAAAAACACTTAGAACTTCCTATTTTGAAAGCTCAAACACACACACAAAAAAAAATTATACAGGCATTATCCTACTTATGATGGGGTTAGGTTCCATAAAAACCCATGTTTGTTGGAAAAAACATATCTCCAATATAGCCTATCCTACACTTGGGTATTCAGTACCATGTACACATATATGGTAGCCTAGCCTACACTATAAAGTATACTCTATACATAGGCTACATGGTATGGTAATAATTATTAATAATATCAGCTAATTCTGGAGGTTCATGCAGTGACTAATGATAATTCAGTACAAAGAGAAATTGAATAACAAACAAGAATTAGCTTAGCCCACACTATGGTACATCATATATATACAGTACATGTATGGTAGCGTAGCCTACATTATACTGTACTCTATGTTCACATATTGTATAATACAAACATCAACATAACAAATATGCATCTTTCCATGGATCTTTTAAAATGTTATGCCTTAATTCACTGTATCCAATAATGCTGTATACAGTATATGCTTATATTGCTTTTGTATTATAAATAAATTGCGATCATAGCGATCAATGTTTTGATTTGGAAATCGTTAACGCAGTGATTATTTCGCCATGTTTAACTCAGTTCAGAACGCTTTTCTTGGTTCTGGTTAGAGTAAATGAATCTCTAGATACTTTATTTATATGGGTCAAGGTTATTTTTCGTTATAATGTAAGAAATGTTTTTAAGTCGAAATATAAGTTAAATACGTCTCGTTGTGAAATTATTTTAGCTATTTTTTTTGTTAATAGATTACGTTCGTCATTTGGGAATGTTTGTTTTGTGTAAATAAAAAATAGAGATTCCGTTCGCTATTTTCACTTGATTTCATCATAATGTGTTCTTTCATGTCCAGTAGTTTTGATTAAAATCCTTTCTCTCCCATTTTAATTATGGTCGAGTTTCATCTATGTTGCCGATGCACGATAACTTATAGTCATTAGCAGCTTGAACATTGTTTTCTCAGCTTCAGCTACAACTTGCAGCATAAATTTAGCAGTATATTTCCTTGCCGATCTTTTATCCATACAAAGTAAGGATATAATGTAAAAATATATCAGTCCTATTCTATTTAACATCATTTGTACTATAACCTATGGTAATTGTGCATTATCGTACAATGTTTGAAATACAAGCAAAAGGGCTGTTGTTATACAATTCAGTGATAAACAAAACAACAGTTTCTCGGTCTGTTATTTATGGCTGTGCGCATTTACGCAAGAGTATAACATTACTAACAATAATTTTATCATTCTCTGTTACTTTTTTAACTAGATGATGTGATAAGGGTTGGAGGACAAGAAGCTGGTCTATTGTAATTTGGTCTCTCTCGCTTACCCCATTGCAAAATCGAATTATCGTAAGGTGAAATATCGTAACTCAAGCACTACCTGAGTATTTTAATAATTTCATCACAAAACGTGCATTTAGTCATGAAAATGAGATGGAAATACAGTAACTAGTGAATATTTCTCGGTGAAAAATACCGTGAATGGACGGATTTTCAGCGAATAATGCATATATATGTTCCATAGAGAAATCCGCGAATAGGTGAGTCCGTGAATACAGGGGGTTTACTGTACTGTGGTGCTGTCGCTCATCAACATCACCAAGTGTCCCATCACTCAGTCCTGAAATTCTTGAAGGGCCAGGAAGGCCACCTTGAGTTCCAGGATATTGATGTGATGGTACTTGTCGTCTCGGTCCCACACATCCAAAACCAGCCACTCCTCCAGGTGTGCACCCCATCCCTTGGTTGATGCATCTGAGAACAGAGCCTTTCGGGAGGGGGAGCATATAGAGATACATGTACTCTTATTACGAGGTTCCTGTTATCCATCCACCAGGCTAAGTCCTGTCTCACTTCCTCCGATAAAGGAATGGGAGAGGACTGGGGATCTCAAGACTGGGACGAGAACCCCTTCATTCTCCACTGGAGAGAATGAAGGTGAAGCAGCCCATGAGGAACCAGCTTCTCCAAGGACGACAGGTGACCAATGACAACTTGCCTCTGCCGAGCTGGCCGTTCCTGTCCAGACAGGAACAGCTGTGCTTCCTGAACCTGCTGATACAAGTCCAAGGGAAAGACTTACTGCTGCCGTATCTATCAGTGTGCCCAGGTACTTTATCCTCTGCTTGGGGGGTGAGATCAGATTTCTTGAGATTTACTACAACCATTAGGGTGTAGCAGAACTCAAGAAGTCGATCCCTGTCCAGGAGCAACTGCGAGCAGGAGCTCCCCAGGACGAGCCCATCGTCAAGATGCCTCAAGAGACGTATCACATGAGAATGGGCCCAAGCTGACACAAGGGTGAACACTTGCATGAACACCTGAGGAGCAGTCAAGAGCCCAAACAAAGTACCCTGAATTGGAATACCGCTTCCCTGACGATAAAGCGTAGGTACTTGCAAGAGGACTGATGAATGGGTATTTGAGAAATGCATCCCTCAAGTCCACCATAAGCATGAAGTCATTCTCCCTGATGGAGGCAAGCACCAAGTGGGTCGCTTCCATCGTGAACTGAGTCTGGCAAAAGAAACGGTTAAAGGGAGAGAAGTCTATGACCAGTCTCCAACCCCCGATGCTTTCTCTATGAGAAAGATATGGCTGTAAAAGCCTGGGGACCAATCTGACCAGACTTCCATAGCACCTTTCTTCAGCATCGCTTGCATCTCTTCCTGAAGTGCTAGATCCTTCAGCGAGCTGGGAATGCAGTTTAGGAGATGGACTGGGTTGTTGGTGAGAGGTGGCCGAGACTCGAAGGAAGTAGATAGCCCTCCTGAAGGACATCTACTACCCAGGACTCGGCTCCATGTCATTGCTATGTTGCTTAATGGCTCAACAGGCAACCCCCACCAATTGCAGCAGCTGGAAGGGAACGCCACCCCTAGCGTCCTCCTTCCTTCTTCTTACCTTTGCACCCTTTTCCTGACTGGAAAGAGGGTTGAAAGGAGCATGGTTGCGTGCCCTTCTTGGCAGATCTAGAAGAAGGCTAGGTATTTCCACAAGAGCCCTTAGAAGCCTGGGTTGTCTTAGGGGCCAAGGAAGTGCTAGCGTGACCCGAGGGTTGAGCCAAAGGGGTATGCGAAGACCTGGAGGTGTTTGCCACTGCCTGGTGGACAAGGTGGTTGTAGACTTTAGCATATCTCGTCTACCGCAGCATCTACCAACTCTCTGGGGAAAAGAGAGGCAGAACTCAGCAACTGTCTGTTCCTGAGGGTTTGAGTCAACTCAGGTCCTACAGACCTGGAGATCCAATTCAGGACAGTGCCCCTCCTCTTCAGCACCAGGTTTGCCCACAGGTTTGCCATCTGGTGGGCCAGGTAGGAAAAAGCCCTACCTCCAGACTGGCACAGTCTCCTGAAGATGGAGTCCTCTCCAGGGTGATCGAACCGGAGGAGGCGGCAACCTTGGATACTGTTAAGGACCACAGATCCAGCCAGGAGAGCCGCCACAGCATAGGCTTCCAGGTTTGCTGCCTCTTGCTGCGAGAGGGAGACCCCTTCCACAGTAAGCTGCTGCAGCGAAAGATTCAGACCTAGACGAACCAGGTCCGGGTCGACCTGTTTAGTTGGCAATGACCCTTCTGTAGGCGTGTAGAAACAGCAGGAATAGCAGGAACAGCTGGGGCAACAGGAGCAGCCAGAACTGCAAAGGCAGTAAGCAGAAGGGACACCAAGTACTGGGGAGCGGGAGCATGCACAGCAGCCTGGGCCACCACTGCCAGGGTCGTCAGGGTTGGAAAGTGCGTAGACACTAACGTGGGGACCTTCGCAAATGCCGTCATGGTCACTGTTGTTGTGGTGGAAGTGACAGCAGCATGAGTCACCACAGGAAACTCTGGAGCACATGATGCCTTCAAGTGCCCCAGGATCCCTTGCACTGACAGGGTGCCTGAGAGTCCCAAGGAGATCCACGCCTCATGGAGCTCCACCACCTCAAGGAGATAGGCCACCTCACGGAGCTCAGCCACCTGACCTGAAGAAGGAGAGAAAGTTGGTAAGCGGATGGAAACTCCTCTCGCTCCCAGAGAAAATGCTCACCCTCGGAGCGAGCAGAGATTTTCTTTATCCCCCACCGACGATCTTCACCTGACAAAGACAGTGAAGATGAAGAGGGAGAGATTGCTCCCAAAGGAGAGACAGCCAAGCGAGGAAGTTGGCCAGGAGGGAGAAAAGAGGAAGAAGGGCTAGCAACCAAACGCGTAGTCGGCTGTGTGTATCCCTCCGACAATGCTCTGGAAGCTTTCCTCCTATACTGTTTCCTTCCTGTGAACTTCGCCCACTGCACAGGCAACCAAGAACGACACTCTGCACAAGTAGAACTAGGGTTACAGTCACGCCCTCAGCAACTAGTGCAGAGGGCATGAGGGTCCACACTAACGGACGAGTGGAAGTGCGTACAACCTTTGCCGTCAACCCCAAGAGACACACGCTGGGTGACAGCCTTCTGCAATGGTCTAGATTATTTCTGGGTTTGCATGATGTTATATCAAACACACAAATATCAATCACAACAAGGACAAGAAAAACAAAATATCCCACCGGGAACAAAGCAAAACAACGATCAGGGAAGAGTCAGCAAACGCCTGCATGGTACACCGGCCGAAAGCAAATTGGAATGCTTACATCCAGGCAGGAGGTACTCCCACCTACCAGGCGGTAGTTAGCCTACCTAACTGCCTAACCACCTTGGTCGAAAGTTTAACAGCCGTTCCAGCTTCGATGAAAGAAATTCCTTACATAAAGGTCTGAGGGTTTGTACTTTGTGTAGGAACAAATGCAGGGTTAGTCTGGCCCAGGGCCCTACTGCTCTGGTAGGATAACCCATTTACCAGACCAGGTAGGGGATTACAGGAGTCATAAAGTCTGTGTGCATAGCATCTCTGGATGGAATTCCACTCCAGTCAACTACAGAGACAACCTCCCACCTCAGGAGGAAAGCAACTCCTGCTAAACCTATGGGTCTAGCATAGCCTTTAACATCTGGGTCTACAAAGAATCCTGTTCAACCCGCACAGGTGGTCCAACCTTCTTCTGCTTAGAAGGGCAGAGAATTTTTCCAGCTCTTTTGTCATACTTCTCATTTGATAGGAAGAACTAAGAGGGGACTGGTTGTTTCACTCTAGCCATAAAAAGAGTGTGATCCCTTAAGAGCAATCAAACTTTTACTCATCAGTATTAAACTTTCAAGTCATTAAAATAATAAGTTAATTCTAATAAAAGCAATGCCTCGGCAAAGTTTACGGCCATAGTTAAGATATTCAGAGGATATTTCTAAAAGTCTCAGGAACCCATGACAATGATGAGAACAAAAGGTTAAAAGATGAGTTTACTGCAATCAGGCAAAATTTAAATAAATATATGGGTTGCTGCCTACTTATAATTGCAGGAAGATGATTCCAAATATGGAACCAATTACTGTACATTTATACATCTCACTCCTGCATCTGTGAAAGTTCTCAGAACAAATAAGTAATAGTAGTGCCTTATGGCAATATTCTCAGCACAATTCTGGCCTACTGTCTGGTACAGTATTAGTTGAATACCAGACTCTCAAGCAGTAGTTCATGATGCTCAGTACCAACAACTGTACCAAGAACTCGACAGCCTAGCCCAAATCAATCACTCACTGTTGAGATAATGGAGGGTATCAGTTACCTTCTTCACAGTTTGTCAATATGCATATTAAAAATCATGCTATGCCCCATGAAAACACCAAGGTTTTTAACTGTCTGTGAAGGGACAAGAGTCACATTATTGAATTTCATGTTGGTGTTCCCCAGGATGTGAGAGATTGTCTTGACCTGAAAAAACTGAGATTTGCTTTGATCAAGTAAGAGGCCCTTACTATTAAAATATTTGTTGTAGTCAATATATTTTTGACTAACAAATCATCGAAGTTTATGAGTCCCCAGTCAGCAAAAACCTGGGTATCATCAGCATAAATATATCAGCAAAAACCTGGGTATCGTCAGCATAAATAAAGAGGAGACCATCTCATGTGTATTTTGGTAGATCACTGATAAAGATGGAGAACAGCAATGGTCCAGAACTTGCCCCTGGGGTACAACGAAATATATCTTCTTAGGAGTGGGCAAGGACAATCCAATACTGTACAAACAGGTTGGATGCAATTGCTCACAATTTTCAAAGCAAAGAGTTGACACTGGCTTTAGAATTTGGTGAAGAACATTATCAAACATTTTGGATAGATCCAATAATAAAAGTGGATAGATCCAATAATAAAAGGAGTTAAATTTTTTATTAATGATGTTTTCATGTGTTTTGTTGGTAACCTTAAGCAGAGCAGGAAAATGGTTTGAATCAAGGAAAGCCATTAGTTGAATGGCAATTAGCTATTTTCTTGTTTATTTTACAGATGACAGGTAAATGAAATGTGGGTCTATAAATTCAGTATCTCCACTTTTGTAAACGGAAACTACATAAGGATGTTCCTTTGGTCAGAATAGTTACATGTAACAACTGAGTTGTTGACTAAGCTATAAGAAGAATGTACAATTAAACTGTTGAATATAATAATAATACTGTATAGGCTAGAACTGACGAGTTGACTGTAGGCTAAACAAGAAAGTAGAAAACTGTCACAGGCAGAGTCGGCTAAAAACAAAATAGAGTCCAGTCAGATTCACAAGAGTTTTTAGGTTTTAAATGCTTTATTATAAGAGTATCTATATCTACTGGCTGAGGTCTGAACTTACTTTTAGTGAATAATGATTTGGAAGATTGATTATAATGTACCCGAGTGGTAATGAAGATATTTTCCTGTGATCTGTCAACTGTGTTCTTTCCTATGTTACCAAATATTTATTTAAAATCATCTGCTTTTCTTCAGGGCCTAGTTTTCAAGGGATTCAGGAAATTTTTTGTTGGGAGGTATAACTTTATTGATGACATTCCATGTTCCCCTCATGTTACCATTATATTTAAAGGTTTCTTCCTTGTAATGGTTTTTTCTTATTAGACATCATTACCTTGACATTTATCTTGTCCCTTTTGTAATTATTTTCAGCATTAGGGTCTCCTCTATCTAAAGTATATTCTTTTGTCAAGTTTTCTCACTCTTACAGCACCTTTAATTTCAGTGTCAGTCCAAGGGCAGGAGGGCTTCTCATTACTGTGCTTTTGTAATGAATGGTATAATGGAACTGTATTGTTAAAAGTAGGAACAGCAGTCATTTAAAAGGAGTCCACAAAGGCAATTCTGGGAGTAATTCTCAAGGGCGTGTCTTAAAAGTTGATAAGTGTTTTTCTTTTTTGATAATATTTGCTGTTAAAAAATTCATGGTCACCTGGCCAGTCATCAAATTGTATAACAAAATTAGGTCTACTGGTAATGATAAGATCCAAGAGAGTTGAAGTAGATGTAATACCAGTTGGATTTATTACAAGCTGACTTATGTTGGGAGTTTTAATAATGTTTCCCATCCTATTATTTGGGGACAGAAGGTTATTATTGAAGTCGCCTATGATTAGGAGAGGCATGTTTTTATACATATGGAAAGAAACACATCAAAAAGATAATCATAGCTCTTGATAAGGGCATGGGGTTGACAGTATACAGTACACAGCCTACGATAAATGAAAGAAATTTTCTATGCTGACTTGTTATCCAAAGGTCCTCAACATGCTGTAGTCTTACGAGTTCATGCGTTGGCAGCTTCCCCATCAAGCCATGGGCGTAACTGGGGGGGGGGGACACATGACCCCTGAGTGCCCCCCCCCCATTTTGAGTTCATGAAGCTTGTAGTAAAAGCCTAAGCTACATCAAGTATATAGTTTGGCTGTTTTTTTTTATGCGAAGATAAGTGGAGTTTCACTATATTGATGTAAGAAATAAATAAATTTTCTTTATCTCAGGAGTAGGCGTATTCATTTTCCAAACGTTATGCAAGTGTGAAAGAAATGTAATAAAATCCTGTACAGAAAATAATTTATGGCCAAAAAATCTGTGGATAATGTAAAATTTGGAAATTAAAATAAGATAGAAAATGAAAACTTCAAAAAAGTGTGCACACACACAAAAATGTTATATATAATTATAATAATAATAAAAAATGCAATGTCAGAGGACTGACTGACATATAAACAGTTGGTAAAACATCTGGATATGTGAACATCCTACACAAACTCTCAGAAATATTGCATTACTGCATAACACAAATTTGGTTAGAGAGAGAGAGAGAGAGAGAGAGAGAGAGAGAGAGAGAGAGAGAGAGAGAGAGAATGTGCTCATCATCACTGATATTGTATGAATCCAGTGGTTATTAGTTTTTATTTGTCTTGCGCAGCGCCATCACTGGCACTAGTCTTGTACAATACGTGTATATGGTGTGTTGACGTAATGCTGCCACGGATTAGCCAAGACAATGCAGTTCCTGTTGGTAAATGGCAATCATTCTGTACGCGATCTTGTGAATAAGAACTTCACCAAGACAAGGCAGGTATTTATATTAAAAGCATTTCAAGCTCATTTCTATTGATCTTTGTAGTAATGCTGTAATTCTTTCGTCCTTGATAGTTATTTTAAAAGCAAGTGCATAAACGCAAATTTTCAATGTCATAGGCAGGGTGCTATGAGGAAAAGCTTGCTTTGTTTAGGGCCATTTATTTAGTGCTGTAAGAAGTTTTTACCTACGTAAATTAACTAAAGACACTAAGTAACATAAAACTAATCCTTGTTTCAAACTGGAGAAAATCTTAAATAAGGTACCACGGATGTTAAACGTTCGGTTGTGTTACTTACCATGTTTATTCAGTTAATGCCAGTGCTCACTTTTATATACAACACAGTTATGGGAGATTTATATATATATATATATATATATATATATATATATATATATATATATATATATATATATATATATATATATATATATAATATATATAATATATAATATATATATATATATATATATATATATATATATATATATATATATATATATATATATATATATATATATATATATATATATATAATATATATTATATATATATATATATATATATATATATATATATATATATATATATATATATATATATAATATATATAATATATAATATATATATATATATATATATATATATATATATATATATATATATATATATATATATTATATATATATATATATATATATATAATATATATATATATATAATATATATATATTAATTTATTTATTATATATTTATATATATATATGTGTGGCGTATTTATTTACAATTTCAAAATAATTGTTGTTGTTATTATAGCAATAGTAACAGTTCTATTAATTTATTTATTCAGTTTATATATATATATATATATATATATATATATATATATATATATATATATATATAATGTATTCATTTATTTATGCTATCACATCTTAACTGATTTTACATATGATCATGTGACAGCCAGAGTGCAATCATTTCTATTTGCAAAAAGTATGGTTAAGATTATATTTCATTACTAGGCCTATTCTGATGCAATAAAGCAACTTCTATTACGCATTTTCTCTACTTTCTAGATACTCTCTCAGTCCAAGTCACCTTCCCGCACATCAGTTTTACATCATGCAAGCATCAGTTTTACATCATCCAAGCAAACATAAAAAGTTTCTTTAAAAGGCAGTCAACTGCCGATGATCCGAATGAACCTGCTGTTTCAAGCAGAAAATGTCAAACCACTGACACAGAGCACTGTAGACTATGAAAAAGCCATATGGTTAGATTCTGCTGAATCTGCTAGTGAAATTGATTCAGTTGACAGTGACAGGGGAAGCATAGATATTACAGCATCAGTGACACCTGGAATATCATGTATTCCAAAAGCCTCTGAACAAAACCATTCAGTTCAAGGACCTGATGACATAAGCAAAGGAAGAACAGAGTCCAACTCAACCATCACAGGTAACTTTCCCTTCATCAAGGTTTGGGAAAAAGCATCGTGCCTTTAGGTCAGCATGGTATGATTCCCACAAATGGCTTGAATATTCTGTTAGTCAAGATGCTGCTTATTGCTTCTGCTGCAGGATGTTCCCTCCCCCCCTAATAAACCTCCATCTAAAATTGCATTTACAACTACTGGATACCGTCAATGGAAAAAAGCAAATGAAAAAGACACTGGGGGGTTTGCTCAACATCATCGCAGTGATTATCATATGGCAGCTTTCTGTGCATGGAAAGAGTTTAAACAATGCACAGAATCTGGAAGTACAGTTGCGGCTGCCCTTACATCTGCCCATGAGAAAACGATTATTGAAAACAGACACTATATCAAACATGTAGCTAGAGTCCTCTGTCTGACAGCAAGACAAAAGACTGCGCAAAGGGGCCATAAAGATGATGTGGATAGTCTAAATAACGGTAACTTCTTGAAGACCTTGGAGTTGTTAAGTGAAAATGATGATATAGTGAAAACTCAACTGAAAGGAAAGAATAGTTAAATACCCAAAAATTCAGAATGAAATTTTTGCTTTACTGGCCCAAATGATTTGGGAGGAAATTTCAGATGAACTAGGTTCAAATATGCACTTTTCAGTCATGATTGATGAGTCCGGGGATATCAGTAAGAAAGAGCAATTATCAGTAGTTGTTCGCTATGTGTACAAGAGCAATATACATGAAGAATTCTTGGACTTTGTTTGGCTTCACTACCTTAATGCTACATCACTTAAAGATTGTGTAAGGTTCTGAGATTGTGTTCAATTGATCCCAGAAACTGTGTAGGGCAAACATATGATGGTGCTTCTGTAATGAGTGGAGTGAATCGAGGAGTTCAGCAGCTAGTGTGTGAAGAGTTAGCACCACAAGCAGTTTACATTACCTGTTGTAATCACAGACTGAATCTTATTGTTGACAGCGTGAGATCGGTTCGACTGGCTGACCTTTCTTTAGTTTGCTAGAAGAGATTTATACATTTATGTCCTCTCACACATACACACACACCACACAAAATTTATCTTGCAAAGCAAAAGGAATTGTTTCCTAATCAGCAAATGCGATCTCTGAAAAGGCTCAGTGATACAAGATGGTCTTGTCAGTATCTATCATGTAAGGTTCTGCTCGATACCTTTCCTGCTGTCATAACTACCCTTGAAGAGATTTCTTCATCCCAGTGCCACACAGGCAAGCATGCACATATTGCAGAAGTTTACTAATGAACATTAATTTTGCATATACATTAGCTGCCCAAATGATTGATGCTATTCAACAGGAAAAAGAATGAGTGCTCAGAAAAAGCATGGCATAGCATTTGGGAGAAGGCAATTGCAACGTCCCAGACACATGGTATTGAGGTTTTACCTGCCAAGCAAAGAATACATAAATTACTGAGGCATCTAAAGGATGCTGTTGTCTTGGAAACAACTGGACATAGAGAAGTGTGCAAGCATGAGGAACAGGAGGATACCAAAACACACACTATTATCCAGTAATGGACAGGCTACTAACTGAAATTGAGTCAGGATTTGATGATGCCAACAAATCCCTTTTCCATTCAATATCATCTCTTGAACCTTCCTCCCCTAAATTTTTACAGCAGGACCAGTTGGAGACAATGGCAGCTAAGTAAAATTTGATCTTGAATTCTTAGATGTTGAGCTGCGACAAGCAACATGATTAGTAAAATGTAAACATACTGACAGGGTTAAAATGGCCAACATTGTGGATTTGACAGCTTTTTTTGTTCCTTTTAAAGATGCATTTCCAGGTTTGTAAAATATGTTAATCATTGCTCTTGTATTACCACCAACATTTGCATCTTGTGAGTGAAGCTTCTCTTCACTAAGACACAAAGAACTACTGTACCTCAAAAATTCTGTGTGATTATAAATTGTCCGGTGTATCGGTAACTGGAATCCACCAAGGCAGGGTAAAGAATATCGATATGGAAAGGTTTGTTGATATTTTTGCTAGGAAAACATAATAACAGAATGATGTAGATGTATTAAATTAATACATCTGCATCATTCTATTATTAATACTATTAATTAATGATTAGGTTCAATAATCAAGTAACCAACTGTAATGGAATCTTATCATACACCGTAAGATTGGGTAAATTCGGATGCAAGGGAGCTCGGACGTTTTTTAAAAAAAATGTTATAGTAGAAGATGTCATAAAAAAAAACAATGAATTAAAAATTGCTGGTTATGATTCTAATCCTATTATTTTCCCCTCTTTATGATGGCAAAGTCTTTTCCTAATGTTAAGTTAATGTATGGAAAAAATATATTTGAACAGTATTAGATTTTTTTTTATTTTTTAATGTTGAAAAACTTCTCCTGTGAAAAACAACCCAAAGCATGTAGAATGAATTGGGAGGCGTCATTTTGTTAAAAAATAAGTAGATTGGACGTGCAAATCATGAATTTGCATCATCTGCATGTTACGTATACTTAATTGGGCATTTAAATGATTCATAATTTTTTTCATTAACAATGCTGTTGTTTGGACAGGTATAAAAAGGTGGTTTGAGTTCAGACAGGTATAAAAAGTGGTTTGAGTTCAGACAGGAGCAAATAGCTCTGAATAATTATTAATATGAACAAAATAAAATTGTTTAGTCTTATGGGAATTTTCTAATGAGTGATATATGTTAACATTTTGCTTTTATTTATTTATTTTTACAGATAGATATGTACATCTATGGTACTTCATTGAGTGTAAATCATTGTGAAATTTAAAGATGTCAAAATCACAAAAGACAGTAGAAAGTGGTACAAAATCACAAAAGACAATGAAAAGTGGTAGTGGTAGAGGTTCTTATATGAAAGTAAGGCCAGAGATGCGTGTGATGCCATCAGAAAGGGTGATCTCAGTGTGTGACAAGCGGCATTCCAATATGGCTTCTCTAAGAGCACTCTACATGATGGTGTCACAAGAAAACACAAAGAAATCTGGAGGGCAAACTATATTAACAAAAAAAGAAGAAGCCATCATAGTAGACCGTTTACTTACTCTTTCACAGCGGGGCTTCCCTTTAGACACGTTTGAGTTGCGTGTGCTAATCAAGATGTATCTAGATAGGCGTGGTGTTACCATTAAAAGATTAAAGAATAATTTCCCTGGTTGTGATTGGGCACGTTCATTTTTGAAGTGTCACAAAAATGATCTGTCGCAGCGCATGAGCCAGAACATTAAAGTGGCCAGAGCAAAGGCCACTCCCAGTATCATTCGTTCATACTTTAGACATTTGGAAGCAACCACTGAAAATATATCTCCTGATAACATCATCAATTATGATGAAACAAATCTGTCAGATGACCCTGGAAGGAAAAAGTTATTGTTCGTAGAGGATGCAAATATCCTGAAAGGATAATGAATTCAACAAAGTCTTCAGTGTCACTAATGTTTGCTTGTACAGCATCTGGAAAAATGCTTCCTCCATACGTAGTTTACAAAGCAAAGCACCTCTATGACTCATGGACTGAAGGCGGACCTTCCAATACAAGATATAATCGTACTGATAGTGGGTGGTTTGACAGTACAACGTTTGAGGATTGGTTTTTCAAAGTAATCCTCCCTTATGCAAGATCAAAAGAAGGAAAAAAAATTATCATAGGTGACAATCTTGCCAGTCATGTGAGTTTGGCTGTGAAGAGTGCTTGTGAGGATCACAATATTTCATTTGTTCTCCTCCCTCCAAATTCGACACACCTCACTCAACCCTTGGATGTGTCAGTATTTGGACCTATGAAGACACAATGGCAATCTCTATTAAGTGAATTCAAAGCAACTGCACTGGGTAGGAAATGTGCTGCCCTCACTAAGACCGAATTCCCTAGGCAACTGGCTAAACTCATGGAGAAACTTCAGAAAAACCAAGCAAAAATTATAGAAAGTGGGTTCCGAAAATGTGGGATATAGGCTATCCCTTGAGTGCGGAAGAGGTACTGTCTCGTCTCCCAGAAGTAGACAGGATAAGTGCCATCAGTATTGGTGCAGGTACAGCTAATGAGCATGAAGGTTCAGCAGGTCATGCAACTCCACTGCAAAGGCCCCCCTCAAGCTGAACCCAACACCAGTGAGGCAAGTGGTGCCAGTACTAGTGCTAATTCAGAGGTGGTACCAGTACATTCTGCTCGTGATGCATCCTTGGTTAACATGCTTTCAAATTATAGGTATGGTCCTTCTACTTCAACACCTGCTTGTGGTAAAAAAAGAAGCTGTCAGTTCCCCCTGGAAAAAGTGTGACACGTAAAAGACTTGGTCAGCATAGCATCTCAAGTGACAGTAGTGATAGTGGCGATATTTATGATGTTATTTTGAATGATTCAAGCCCTGAACCTGAACCTATAATACTCAAACGTAACAAAAATAAAAAGTTGAACACTGGTATACAGCAGAGAAAACCAGTTCCATTAACCCTGGGATCAACTGCAAAACAAGATAGGATGACACGCAAGATGGATGAGAGAGAATTGACTGCATTAATAACTGATGGAGGAGACACTGAAATAATGCATGAAGATGAAGCAGATACAGATTGATACTAGAAGATGAAGCAGATACAGATTGATACTAGAAGATGAAGCAGATACAGATATGATACTAGAAGATGAAGCGAATACTGAAGTGGTACCAGAAGATGAGGGAGACATCTCTCAGGATGACTTTGAAGTAACAGAGGCCCAAGGATGGAGTGGAGATCAAAACAAAACCAAAAACAGTGACAATAATAATAAGGAATTTTCAGCAGCAAGAGAAACCACACGAAATGAAGGAGGCCAGAATCCTAAACTACATAAGTGGGTGGTAGTTCAGGTGCGTAGCAAACGCAAGAAGCATTACTATATGTCGGTAATTACTGAGGTGATGC
>NC_089743.1:24338697-24406197 GCF_040412425.1 Macrobrachium rosenbergii | reverse complement strand
GCGTACTGCTATCATGTTAAGTGTAATTTCGCAATGGACTGGTCGATTTTAAGTGTTCTTTGTGTATCAGTTTGATCTCTGGGGCATGTGGCTTTTGTGTGTTCCCGTGTGAAATTTTAAAGTACATTTCTTGAACTGAAACCCACCTTGTTATTGTTATGGTTAAGAGATTTGTCATGGCCGTGTCAGCCATGTTGGCTCACATGACTTAAATAAACGTGTTTTGTGTGTTATTGTTCTCACGCCTCCATTTTCATCGCATAGTTAACAATATTAGCGTGGAGCCCTTGGTTTAAGTCCAGTGTGGCAATTGCATGTGAAAGTTAACAATACGATGGTTCACGGTTTGGTTATTTACGTCTTAGATGGGAGGCCAGTCCTAGATTTTGGTAGGTCAACTGGACCCTTGCTCTAGTTAGCAAAGAAACGAGATACTTATATTTTCAATTTTTTCCCATAAATTTTACCATCTTTTGTGGTTGCTGGTGTAAATGTTATTTGGAATTGGAAAGTTAGATTTTTTTAATATTTCATCAGGCCAAGCTTACCTTAGGGCAGGTTGATTTGCCGATTAGGTACCAGCTTAGCTTAGACTACTAGCCTAGTTTAGTGACTGGTGGGTTTCTGAACCATATTAACAAAGCCCCAGTAGCCTTGGATTTAATTTTGGTCAAACCTGCTTTGCAGTAGGCTAGTCACAATCTTAGTGAATGGAGCAAATGTAGACAGAGGGGTCACATGGTCTTGAGCAACATGAATTATAACTTGTATAATAATTTACTGTTATTGTGTAATGAAGACTTATTTTAATCTGGTCCCATTCTGCTGAAGGTATCCTACAATGCCCCCTTACATTTATTGGTCCATCGAACACAGAGATGTTTTAAGAATTGGAGGGTGTACTCCATATAATTTGTCAAATCCACACCAAAACATGAGTTTTTAATGTTCTCTTGAAGGACTTGGTATCGGGTAAATGATCAGGCTGTGACACATTGCACAGTTCACCCGTGCTCTGAACACTTCCAGGAAATGCATTTGAATGTGCCCCATCAGTATCAGTGAGACTTGTGCCCCTGCTACACAGCTCGCCAAGACCTCTACGTTCTTATCAAACTAACTGTTTTCTCTTGAATTATGAAATAATGGGATATTTCTGATTAAACAGAGGTTCATTAAGGTTTAGCTGTGCGCAGTACTAACTTAACGGCCATGACGCTCTCGAAATTTTTACTTAAAACACTTAAAAAGTAGACGAGTGACACCGTCTTGATATTTGCCGAGTCACTTGTGTAAACAAACTGCCCATTTCCTGTGTTAAATCTGCAAATAATTTGTACCCATAGATGCTGATACCGTTTCCTTTACATTAGTGGTAAACGCTGGTAGCCATCACGCTGTGGATGGGGAACTCTAGCGACTTTTCGAGGTGTCAGAGCGCTAGATATGATATATCATACTGTAATATTTAAATAGGTAGTTAAACACCAGAATAAGGTTATACATTAAGTGTATTACGTGTTCATTATAATTCATTTGAAATATACATTGTTGTTGGAACAAACCAGATTCCTTACACAAATTTCAACGCTTTTGCTATGAACGTTACGATGTAGCTTTTTTTCTGCGTTTTCCTATCGTTTTTATTTGTTGATATGTATTACATACTGTGTAATATATATATTTCATACATGGTGTAAGTTTTGTCAAATATAATGGTGTTTTAAGTAAAAATGTTGGATTCAGAACCTTTATCAGTCCTGTATTTTGACGTCATGGCATCTTGACTCTGGTACCAATTCTAGATAAATTGTCGTGATCAGTTTTCTTGCATTTTTGGCAAAGTGGTGACATTTTGTACACAATACATGTCTGAGAGTTTACATAGTAATATGGATTTAAATTTTGATGGAGTAAGGTGCTGTAAACAGCATTATCAGTTGTTTTAAGTGGTATTTTGAGTGAATCAAGAACAAAATGTGTATAATTACAATCAAATAATTACTGTGGAGTTTCAGTTTTGATGTCAGTAAGGGTAAAACCATGGTTACAAGGTAAAAATGCATATCAGTTCAACCACATGTCCCCCCTGGGAATTCTGTCTCGTACTTTCCTTGGTATAGGCAACCAAATTTTGTTTCGTCTTGCTGATTACAACTAAAATCTCGAGTAATATCAATAAAAATTATATATACACAATTAGTATTCAGTAGACCATTAAATGAGCGGTGGGCAGGGAAACGACACATGCACCACTACCTGAATGCACCAGACCGAATGCACCACCAGCCTGGTCTAAATGCACCAACCACCTAGTCTGACTGCACCATTTTGTAAATAGTCTGAATGCACCACACTGCATAAAATTGCGTCTGGACCATTTTGTAAATAGTCTGAATGCACCACACTGCATAAAATTGCGCTTGTTGTTTAGTTGATTCTGTTATCAAATTTTTGTCATTCTTACTAGAAACTGGTTAAATCTCAAAGTTTTTAGGTTAAAATTTAAATTAAGTAATTTAAAGGATAGAGAGTTTTGTTTCTGTACTACAGCTTTTATATTATTCATCCTTTTTATCATACAGTATTTGATATCAATATTTATTTTTTTTATATGCCCCAGCTTAGTCTGTAGGATATGAATTTTTCTGGCAGAACCCTTAAAGTGTCTTGCTAATGTACAGTGAAAACCACAGCGATAATACAGTTGTGATAAAAAATTACAGTCCTCTCTCGCCATATCGCAGTCTCACTGCATCTTGGATTTTTTAATTTAATATATCTAAATTTGTATCGCGGATTTTCTGCTAAATCTTGGGATTTTGCTGTACAATCTCTCTCTCTCTCTCTCTGTGTGTGTGTGTGTGTGTGTTTTTGTAGGTTCTTGTTTTTTTGATTTACTGAACTGTGCTTCAGTACAAATTTAGTAAGATTATCACACAGAACAGTACACAAGAATACACTCTCTCTCTCTCTCTCTCTCTCTCTCTCTCTCTCTCTCTCTCTCTCTTTTCTCTTTCTGTGGTGTGTGTGGTGTGTTTTTGTAGGTTGTTGCCAAATTTTTCCTTCTCTGATTTACTGAACTGTGCTTCAGTACAAATTTAGTATGATTATCACACAGAACAGTACACTCTCTCTCTCTCTCTCTCTCTCTCTCTCTCTCTCTGTGTGGTGTGTTTTTTGTAGGTTGTTGTCAAATTTTTCCTTCTCTGATTTACTGAACTGTGCTTCAGTACAAATTTAGTATGATTATCACACAGAACAGTACACAAGAGAATACTCTCTCTCTCTCTCTCTCTCTCTCTCTCTCTCTCTCTCTCTGTGGTGTGTGGTGTGTTTTTTGTAGGTTCTTGTTGCCAAATTTTTCCTTCTCTGATTTACTGAACTGTGCTTCAGTACAAATTTAGTATGATTGTCACACAGAACAGTACACAAGAGAATACTCTCTCTCTCTCTCTCTCTCTCTCTCTCTCTCTCTCTCTCTCTCTCTCTCTCTCTCTCTCTGTGGTGTGTGTGTGTGGTTTTTGTAGGTTCTTGTTGCCAAATTTTTCCTTCTCTGATTTACTGAACTGTCTTCAGTACAAATTTAGTATGATTATCCCACAGAACAGTACACAAGAGAATACTCTCTCTCTCTCTCTCTCTCTGTGGTGTGTGGTGTGTTTTTGTAGGTTGTTGTTGCCAAATTTTTCCTTCTCTGATTTACTGAACTGTGCTTCAGTACAAATTTAGTATGATTGTCACACAGAACAGTACACAAGAGAATCTCTCTCTCTCTCTCTCTCTCTCTCTCTGTGGTGTGTGGTGTTTTTGTAGGTTCTTGTTGCCAAATTTTTCCTTCTCTGATTTACTGAACTGTGCTTCAGTACAAATTTAGTATGATTATCACACAGAACAGTACACAAGAGAATACTCTCTCTCTCTCTCTCTCTCTCTCTCTCTCTCTCTCTCTCTCTCTCTCTCTCTCTCTCTCTCTCTCTGTGGTGTGTGGTGTGTTTTTTGTAGGTTCTTGTTGCCAAATTTTTCCTTCTCTGATTTACTGAACTGTGCTTCAGTACAAGTTTAGTATGATTATCACACAGAACAGTATGCAAGAGAATATTTTATCACTGTTGGGCAGTCATGGGACATCCGTCTTTGAGTTGGTTGAAAGCACTGCAGATGTGAAGCAGGAATGTTGGGTAGTGCCATTAAGTCAAGAATATGGTTATGTGGTTCACGTATGATGAGCGTATCCCCTGTTTCATTATAATGCCTTACCAAAACACTGTAAAAGCTTTTATCTCTTAAATTCGACACGTCCGAGATATATTTTTTCAAACTTTGTTTGGAACACTGATATAATTGGTGGGAGACCCAGCCCCACCGGATGCCGGTGGGGGGAGTGGAAGGAGACTAGCCCAGTAAACAGCACGAGTTTCAATCTCGGACGTGTTGTGAACGCATCTCGTGCGTCCGTTCGATTCAAACTGTTTGGTTTACTTCATCTCGTTGTGCTTATTTCTGGTGTCTTTTTGGTGAAGTACTCAGTGTCTTGTTTGTTAATCTAGCTAGCGTAGCTCTGTGAAATTGGTAGCTATGTTGGATTCCAGCTTCTCTGGGTCTGGAATTTGTGCTCTTCCGAACTGGTTAAACTTAAGTACAACTGCCACTCTTTGTGTACGGCATGTAGGGGTCAGGAGTGTTCCCAGGAGAACATATGCAGTGAGTGTATGGAATGGAGTCAGGAGTTTTGGCAAACATACAGTTCCCATCAGGTAAAGCTGGTTAAGGATAGGGATAGGAAAGCTTTTAAGCGTAAGGAAGCTAGGCTAACTTTTTCGCGGGTGGCATCGGCGTCATCTCCTTTAACGGCTGTTCCTTCCTCCTCTCCTACCCCCTCCTCTACCGCTGCTCTTTCCCCGCCTCATATTCCCCCCTCTTCTTCACCAGCTTCCCAGTATGTTTTCCCTAAAGCCAAGCCCAGCCTCGAGGCGGAATATCTGGCAGAGACTTACGAAGAGCATTCCAGAGAACACGCTCAAAGTGTAAAACAACTACTTCTAGCATAATGTCTGGTGGGAAGAGCTTGATGTTAGCATCCAAGACATAAGTGCAAATAGCAGTCCTTATGTAGCTATGGATACTAACAAGCTGTACAAATGGCTCTCTGACAACTTTGAATGTTCCATCAATAAATAAGGTCTTTGATTTGCAAATGAAAGAAAGTTGGAGAGGTGATGCAGGCAACAAATGACGGTTTCCTTCATGGTGAAGATCTGGAAGAAAATCACTCAGAATATGATTTTCATCAATCTCAAATTCCAAATCGGATGCTTTGGCCTCAGTTGTTGTTGGGCTCAGTTGGCAGTTCTCTGTACGTTGGATTTTTTTGGGAGTTGAGCTTCATAAGTTGCAAGTGACAAGATGGTATCTGTAACAATCCTCCTGAAGATCTGAAGATATCTTACTTGGCAGCTGCTTTAACTCGGGTTATAGCTTGTGCCCGAAGTCTTGTTCCTGGGTTACCTTCATGGTTGTGTTCTTTAAGGCCTCTGGTGAAGGTATTGTCTTGCTGACTAACACTAGCAAAGCACCCCTTCTTCTTTGTACGGACACAACATATCCATGACACTGCTACAGATGTCTCCCGTTTTTTGACATACTGGAATCCTTCTCCTTCAATTACTTGGTAGGTTGTTGGGGCATATACCATGATGGCATCTGGGATTGGTTCTTCAGAGAGTGACATCTCCTCAGTTTGACTGACTTCTTCCACTGGAAGACTAATGTTAAAGAGGAGTGATGAGTCTGCAGAGGTTGTCTCCCCTAAAGGACAATCTACAGTTGATGTACTTTGTGTTCCTGGGTCCTCAGAAGGATCATCTGGAATAGCTATTCCATTATAGCTGTCAATATCCATTTGCGGTAGGTTGCTGAGAGTACAGTTATGGCAGACCCATACAGGTAACTCAACTTCCCTCCTGTTTAGCTTCCTGTAGAATTCTTTTGTAATACCTAAAAAATCAAGGGAAAAAGTTTTCAAGTTCCAACGTGGCCTTATGTTTCAAGTCCCATCTCGGTGTCGGATGCAAATTTTTCTGCAAATAAACAGGTTGTTAATGGGGTGCTGACACTTGATTTTTAGCTCACCTGAACCATTATATATGTGATCACACCTACAGATTTTGCACAACTCCTAATTTACCTACTTTGAACCCTATTAATTCTTCTAATACTATAAAAAAAAAATACTAAAGTTTTACCAACCAGAGTTACAAATCCTATGCTGCCAAGCATCACAGACATTACACTGCATAGCTTCTTGACGTGGTCATACTTCCCCTTCACACACCACACCAAGCGGGGTTGGGTTGAATTCATTCCTAAGTCTTGTGGTCTTGGTATATGGAGAAAGTTCTGCTCTATAGGTAGTACTTTCAAACTTATAACTGAGAAAACATTTTCATGCCAGCTCAATTTCAGCAGTTCATCCTTAATTACAGTGCTGTGGGCTGCTGATAAACAAGCAGTGGTAAGATAAACAAGTAGCAAGCACAGTAATTTTTTTTAGAGGTTAACTACCAGCTACAGAAACAGTTAGGCTTGTAGTTTAAATTAAGAGGTAGCTACCTAGTAAGGTAGTAAAGTTTGAAACTTCTCCATCATAGCATAATGTGTTTGTTGGTTTGTAATATTCTATTTTTATTCAGACATTTAAAAGTAATTCACTTATCAAAGAAAATAATGCTGCAAAGTGACTATATATAGTTACCCAAAGAACAGGTGTTAAGTGAATTAAGTTGGTGCATTGGGACCATAAGGAATAGTATGTTTTAATTGGTTAGTTTTAATCTTCTTTTCATGTATTTGTTGGTTTTGTGATATTCTTATTCAGACTTTGTAAATGATTCACTATATAAAAGAAAATAATCCTGCAAAGTGAATATAGTTACCTGTATAGTATACCAGGTGTTATGTGAATTAAGTTGGTGTATTGGGACCATAAGGAAAGGTGCACTTTAATTGGGAAGTGGTGCATTGGGACCAGATACTCGGTGCATTTGGACATGGTACATGGTGCATTCATACTAGTGTTGGTGCATTTAGGCAATAAACCCTTGGAAGGAAGTGTACAAGCGCACTTCAGGGTGCATATTGGATTCAAAATGCACCACTTTTATGAATACTTCACATGCTTATTTTTGTTCATATAGCAGTCTGTTATGGCTCACTTCAGTCTTTTGAAAGGTTTTCTTAAAGGTTTAATTTTGTTTCACCAATTAAATATCGAGTGAAAGGTGAAAATTCAGCAGTTGATGTGTCATAGGTGGTAATTTACCCTCTTTAGTTCTGCTGATATTAATTGGGAGCTCATTGTACAGTCAGTGGTTAGTAAATTTTGAATACAGTAACACGTCAAGTTCGTGGCTGTATGTAAATATCAGCTACCATTTTAGATGTGAAATTTTTTCAGGTATATATATCTTGTTTAATATTAGTTGTAAATTATCAGTTAGTTTAGGTTAGGAGGTATGTGGAATTGCTGTTAGCTGTAAGATATACTCTATAGAAAATGTTCAAGTGCTGGCTTAATATAGGGTGTTTGCTACTTATCAGAAAGGCCAGACCCCAAAAGCATATACTAAGTTGAGGTGCTACTGTACTGTATACTGCAACCATCATTTGAAGCACATCTTGGTGCAGTTAGCTGTAATGCATCTGTAGCTAGACCTTCTTTTGACACTAATTGTTTGCTTTGTTTTATGCAGAAAAACGTTTAGGTACTTAGACCAGCCAGTCACGGTAGCATGATGAGTCATAACACATTTTGAACACTATTAGGAGTGCCCTTCATTATGAGTTGGAATTGGTCATTGTAATATGGTGACAGGATAGTTACCTGGTAGTAGGTGGGTGAAGGGAGGGGAAATCCTTTCTCACCTACTGTCACCATGCTCTTTTTCTCTGCAGAGTGGCATGTTGAAACTTCATTTGCTGTTCTGTGTGCTTTGTGACTTTCTTGAATTATATAAATACCTAAAAAGTAGTTTTCAAACTCGGACCCTGGAACTGTAACTGTCCCTCGTATTTTGGAGTAACTTTAGTAGCACAGGTAACAACGTGAGATGCTTGGACATACCTGTTAATTTTATCTCATTTTACAAAGGTAATGTTGCCACACGTCCCTTGAGACCTGTGTTGGCTGCTTAGGAGATTGTGCATACACCCAAGCTTCTCTTGTTTGAGGTGCATGGAGGGCATAAGGCTTGGGTTGTGCGGCTGAGGGACTGGTTCCTTAAGTTGGGACTGGACAGTGTGTTTCTTCTTATTGTAAATTTTCTCTTTAGGAGACAAGAACATGCTGCATGGTGATTGGAGCAAGTTTTTCAGCCAATTTCTTTGCTGTGAGCTTGTTTCCTGAAGAGTAATGACCATGGTAAATCCTCCTTTGTTTCCAGAACTGGTGGCTTGCTTGGCAAGCTCTCAGAGAGATTTCTTGTATTCCATTCTCCCACTTTTTGGGGTTTATCGGCTGATGCAGTCCTTCCAGGCATGTATCCGCCGATAAACCTCAAAACCCGGCAGTTCTTATGAGAGGGGTTTTTCTTGCAGTACTATGCAGGTCATGTCCGAATCTCTCTGAAAATTCTTAGTTAACATGTACCAGGGAAAATAAGCTTTGTTCCTACATGATATACAAGCTTTTTGGTCTTTATTATAGGAAAATTACCATCAGCATAGCTGGAACATTCTATTAAACTTTTAACAAGGTGGTATGGTAGTTAACTACTGAACGACCGGGTGGGAGCCCCACCCGCCTGGTCAGCAGGGCGTCACTTAACTATCGGCTGCACTTGTGAGTGGTTGTGCTTCACACTGCCCTCTGGCCTGCTTGCTGTTTCTTTTGCCGTGTTTCTCTTTGGAATGCTTTGTTCCTTTCCTAGTGGGATTGTTTCTTTTTGTTGTTTTCAGTGTGTATATGTATTTGTGTTGTGTGTCTGATGGTGATCAGCAAACCCACGAGTCATCTGAGCCCACTGTGCCTAAGCCAGTTACCAAGTGCAAATGCCCTGGCACCACTGATAAGGCATGTAACCAATATCGCTCATCTGTAGATGTTGATCCTGATTTCTTTTTTATTGTAATCCTGACTCTGTTTGCGAAGAGTGCCGTGACTAGACTCCAGAACAATGGACGAAATATACGTTGAGGAGGAATTATTGGAAGAGACTGCCAATTCTTCATCTGAGGGTAATATGCCCCTGATGACACTCTTGGTGAATAATCCTTTCGATGCTTTCATTCCTCCAGTGAAATCTCCATGCCTTGCTGCCTCTTCTTCAGGAGAGGTATCCCCTTCCTCGTCTTCGCTCACCTCGTCGGGATATCGTCATTGAGGGACTGGAAGCCAGTATAACCTTCCTGCAGCAGAGTCTCCCTCAGTGCGAATGAAGGTGCCCCCCAACAACCCAACTTTGTCTCCAGGCTTGGACGTGGAAGAGCTCCGGGAGATCTGGCAGTTTCTCAGTCTCCATCGGTCTCCAAGGAGTTCCCTCGAATGTTGACTGTCACATTGACTACCAGTAACTTAATGCCTGTAGGTGTGTCTATGCACACCACTCTGGTGACCCCAGCAGTAGTGCACAAGACCGTTGCTCTTGCTGTGGCCTCCATGGTGCCTGTTCCTGCTCCCCAAGAACTGGTTTCTGAGTCTTCCACCAACCTCGGTGGAGCAGATCCTTCATGCTCGCTTGAAGGAGGTGAAGAATTAGTCCAAGAAAAGATTGTTGAGAGAGTCATTGTCTTTGTCCGCTTCTGCCTCCTCCCCTCCCTCTTCCAGAGTCCACAAGCGAAGGAAGAAGGAGGTAGCTTCTCCCTCCCGAAAGAAGCCCCGCACTGGGTCTTCCAAAGGGGTGTGTCTCTCTCCCTGAGAGAGAGACACTAGTAACGTGGACTCAGGTCCACGTTCTGGTTCAGGCATGCGAGAGGGATGGGTGTAAACCTGCAGTTGCTTCTTCTCTTCCCCTTTCTGCTACTCATCCGAGTATGTATTCAGGGTTCCGTGAAGGTGTTGCTGACTGAGGGTTTGCTCACCGGGAGTCACATCGAGGAGATCCCCCTTACAATCATCATCTCGCCAGGAGGCCTCAGCCTCAAAGACAATTGGAATATGTCTTGAAGACGGGGCAAATTCATGCCCCGAGAATGCACAACCGCTCTCCTTAGGCTGCCTCCCACTTGCGCTTGTGCAGACAGATTCGCTCGCCTCCTGAGAGCCTTTGCGTATGCTTGCATGAACCTCTGCTCTTTCCTCGGGACAACCACCTCTGCGGGTTGGTGATCGCTCTCTTCCTGCCTCTTCCTTCAGGACCATTGGTTCCAACAGGACAGGTACGGGTACTTGCTCCCCCTCTCCTGTCCCCTCAACTTCCTGGTGGTATAACAGGAACCGCAAGTCTGACAGAAGGCCTTGCTATTCGGACTCGGTATCCAGTCGTAGCCCTACCGCGAGGACTTACGAAGCAGGCAAGGTTCTCTGCCCTACCCTTTGGGCAACATTGCAACGACACGGAGCTGAGACCTAGGTAGTGGATATCGTTCGGGAGGGCTATCTACTACCCTTTGAGTCTCGACCCCCCCCTCACTGACTCTGGTCCGATTCCAATGCTATGTACTCAGCTCGCCAAAAGATCTCACTCCCCCGGAGGAGATTGCAGTAATGCTGAGGTAGCGTGCTGTAGAAGTCTTGGCAGATCAGTCCCCAGGATTTTACAGCTTAATCTGTCTTGTCAAGAAAGGATTGGGGTGGGGGTCGGTTATTGATCTCTCTCCCTTGAAACAATTCGTTTGCCAGACTTGGTTCAAATTGGAAACGACACGCTTGGTGCTCGCTTCCATCAGGAAAAACAACTTCATGCTTACGGTGGACCTGAAGGATGCGTATTTTCAAATACCCGTTCCTCAGTCCTCTCACAAGTACCTTCGCTGTGTCCTTGGGGAGACGGTATTCCAGTTCAGGGTACTTTGTATCAGGCTCTCGACCACTACCCAGGTGTTCACATGAGTGTTCACCGTTGTATCAGCTTGGGCTCATTCACACAGAATACATCTGTTGCAATTGGCTAGGCTTGGCGAAGTCTCGTCTGCAGTTGCTCCAAGACAGGGATTGCCTTCTTGAGTTTTGCCGTGACCTGGGGGTTGTAGTGAACCTCAAAAAGTCCGATCTCGTGCCCAAGCAGAGGATAAAGTACCTGGGCATGCTGATAGATATGGCAGCAGCAAGAGTCTACCCCACAGACTCTCATATCAGCAGGTTCAGGGAAACAGCACAAATGTTCCTGTCCTGGCAGGAACAACCAGCACTGCAGTGGCAGGTTGTTCTCAGTCACCTGTTGTCCTTGGAGAAGCTGGTGTCTCATGGACAGCTTCACCTTCGTTCTCTCCAGTGGAGAGCAAAGGAGTTCAGGTCTCCAGCATGGGATCTCCCATCTTTTCCCAGCCCTCTCTCACGGAGGGTGAGGCAGGACTTAGCCTGGCAGCTGGACAACAGGAACCATGTAATAGGAGTGTGTTTACATGCTCCCCCTCCCGAGATGCTTCTGTTCTCAGATGCATTGACCAAAGGATGGGGCACACACCTGGAGGAGTTGCTGATCTCAGGTGTGTGGAACCGAGAGGACAAGCACCTTCACATCAATATCGTAAAGCTTAAGGTGGCCTTCCTGGCCCTCCAAGAGTTTCAGGATCGAGTGATGGGGCACTCAGTGTTGTTGATGAGCGCACCACAGTAGTGGCATATGTCAACAAACAAGGAGGCCTAGTGTGTGTTTCGTTGCACCAGTTGACAATGCAGGTGCAAGAGTGGGCTGTGGAGCTGTCAGCCAGATACATTCCAGGCAAGAGGAATGTAGTGCCAGACATGCAGTCGCTGGGGTCAAGTGATAGGGACAGAGTGGTCCCTCCACATGGGCATTGTGGAAAGGCTATTCGACCTTTGGGGACTCCCATATATCGACCTGTTTGCCACCTGGCAGAACAGGAAGCTCCAGGTGTTTTGCTCCATCGTTCCCGACCCATGGGCGACAGCAGAGGACACCTTCCAACACCCATGGGACAACCTGGGTGCTTACACCTTCCCACCATTGTAACTTTGTTCTTTCACCAGCAAGGTAATGATCACTAAGAATATCAGGATGATCCTGGTGGCTCCCAAATGGCCACATGGTATCTAGACCTGCCAGCTCTTTTAGTCGAGGCACTAAGAGAGATCCCCCCCTGGCACAACCTTCTGCGTCAGCCACACAGATCGGTTCCACCAGTCCATGGAGTCACTCGCACTTCACAGCTGGGGACTATCCAGCATCTCTTGAGAGCGAGAGGCTTTTCTCGCCGTGCAGTGACAGAGATGTCAGGATATCTACAACAGTCCTCTGCCGCAGTCTGCCAAGGGAAATGGACCATCATCTGTGGTTAGTGCCATGGATGGGGCCTCTCTCTCTGGTCGGAGCCACTGTTCAGCAGGTAGCGGACTTCCTCGTCTTCCTTCACCGAGAGAAGCTCCTCTCAGTCTCAGCTGTTAGGGCTCTAGGGTCTAGTCCTCTGCCTGAGGGGTGTGGATATCTCCTCCTCACTGGAGATACCTGCTGATGCGCTTCGAAAGGTCTTGCCTTCCTAGGAAACTCAGGCCCCCTGCATGGGATGTGACACACAAACTCAGGAGCTTGGCTCATGCACCGTATGAGCCCTTATGAGTGTCATCGGACAGGGATCTGACCCTCAAGACCGTTTTCCTGCTACCCCTGGCATCAGTGAAGAGAGTAGGTGAACTACATGGACTTTCTTTCAGTGTAAAACATTTGAGGGGATGGGGATCAGTTATGCTTGATTTTGGCTTGGATTTCGTAGCAAAGACTCAGAACCCTTTGGTCCCTGACACCAGATTCAAGTCCTTTATGATCCCCTCCCTAGAGTACTTTGTTGATAACGATCCAGACAAGATGTTGCTGTATCCTGTTAGAGTGCTGCTGCACTATCTGAAGAAGACTTGCCATCTCCAGCCTGAGTGTTGATGACTTCTTTAGCAGTGGCTTGACCAAGAAAGAAGTGTCCAGGAACACTATATCTTTCTGGCTTCGTGAGACAATCAAATGGGCGTACTGGCATTAGGGGAGGAGAACTCCAGTATGTTCCATGCAAGAGCTCAGGAAGTTAGGGGCATTGGTCTGTCCCTTGCATTCAAGAAGAATCTTATGGGTTCCTCAAGTTCTGAAGGCGGGGGTGTGGTTTTGTCAGACCACTTTCACCTCCTTCTATCTAAGGGATGTTGCCCACAAGTCCCTGGACATGTTTTCCTTGGGTCCTGAGGTGGCTACTCAACAAGTTGTATAGCTTACTGGGCTCCTCTAAGACGACAGGTAGCATCCCACCTAAGGTGTATGGTTGCGAACAAGAGAGAGTTTGTTGAGTGACTGGTCATCTCCCCCTCCCTCTTTCCTTCAGCCTTTCCCTCCCCTGCTGGCAGAGAGTAGGTATTGAGCTGTCACAAGCTGGAAGGGGCCTTGATGCAGGTGAGTGTTATATAACTGAGCATCCTTTCTATAATCTATCAGATATATAGAAGGAGACCCTTCCCTCTCTCCAGGCAATGTGAACCCATTGCTTATACATAGCCATATCATTGTGTCCAACAAGATTCAACCTAGCCTTTCCTCTTGAATGATGTTGCTTTTATACCCATCTATTCAAGAAAGCACCCGAAGTCCGGCAATTGAACATACAGTTCCTATACTTCGTTCATTTTGTCAGGAAGAAGGTCTAAGCGTGGCAGACTACCAGTCATTTCAGAGACTTACCCAGCATCCTCCCTCCAAGAAGTAAGTCTTCCTATAAGGACCAAAAGGTTTGTATATTGTGTAGGAACAAATGACAAATTTAAAAGTAATTTTGTATTTTTCCTAACTACACAAACCTGAGGTTACATGCCTGCCTCATGCCACCCCTCAAGCTGACAAGGTTACCTGGGCCGAAAGTAAAGTGACGCTCTGCCGACCGGGCTGGCGCAACTCCCACCTGGTCGTTCGGTAGGTAACTGCCATACCACCTTGTTAAAAGATTAACGCCCGGCTCCAGCTACGCTGATGTTAATTCCTATAATAAAGACCTCAGGTTTGTATTGTTAGGAAAAATACAAATTACTCTTTAATTTGTCATATCTTCTAGTTAATGTGTACCAGGAGACGTGAGCTATCTTCTGTGATTGGGGTCATAGAAGGGGTTGCTCTCTCAACAAACTGTGGCCTTCCTTGTCTGCCTTTGTTGGGACAATCTCTTCTCAGTATCCATGGTGAAAGGCTGTCCTTTGCCTTGAACCCAGCTTAGATTTCTTATAATATAATTAAGCTTCCTATGCCCATAAGAGGTTCGAGAAGTCTTACCCTCCCTAGGTGCCTATGAAATAGGATTTGACTTTCATTCTTTGTGGCCTAACTCAGGTGTTGTATGATCCCTCAAGAGATCCCTTGGACTGAGATCTTATCTTGAGGCTGTGTTCTTGCTAGCCTTAGCCTTGGGGAAGCTTACTGATGAGTTATACCAACTTTTTTCTCACCTGGCATTTGGATGTTTGGGAATCCCACTTGTTCTTAAACGCTCCTGCATGTGTGGTGAAAACACAGACCTGGTCAGTTCCTGACAAACGATATGAGAGCTTTTGGTTTCCATACTCTAGGACACTGTTTTTGTAGTGCTGATGATAGGCATCTGTACCTGGTTTGAGGCATATGATGCTACCTAAGAAGGAACCAAACTCTTAGGCCAGAGGTTTGGTGCCTTCTTGTTTGTACCAGCAAGCTCAAGGATATGTAGCCCAAGAAACCCTTTTTCCTCTGGCTATAAGTAAATGAGCTTACAACGCAGTATGGATGAAATCTTTCAAAGTCAGGACATGGTTCCATCCCTGGCATTTCAGAGTAACTTTTCAGTAGCAAAGATAATGACAGCAGATGTATGAAACATCAGACCACCTCTACTTCCTCCTACCTGAGGGATGTCACCCACAGATCTTGAGACACCTTTTCCTGGTACCTGTGGTGGCTGCACAACAGGTGTAGTTAGTCAAGTTTATCCAAGCTCCTTGCCAAAAGAGAAGCTTATCACCCAAAGTAATCAAAGGACTTCAGGCTGGGATTGAATTATTTGATTGGCTTCTCTTCTCTCTGAGAGGCAGCACTTTGGCAAAGCACGTCAGGCCAGGTGCAGATGAAGGTGGCTACTAAGTTGAGCACCCAGTCATAGAGCTTCAGCTGATAAGTTGCAAGTCCTTCCTCACTCCCTCTTGTTAAGAGGTGGGAATAGTGGAACTATAATCTGACCCCTCATTTATATTGGCCAGATTTAGCTGCCATCCAATTTGTGGCACCTTACATATGGTCAGTGCCCATGGCTCTGTTATCCTAGTGCCAAACGGAATAGAAGGTTATATGAATTATTAGTCCCTTGCTCATTGTCGTGACTGGGAGTGTGACATTTCTAGATGGAGATTTAAACATACTTGTCAGTTAAAGATAGAACCTCCCACCTTTATAGGAGTGAGTAAGTCTCTTGTGTGAAAGTTGTTTGTATGTATTTCTTAAGGAATAAATAAGAGATTGAGTGCAAAACAAAACTTTCTATCATGATCCCACTTCATTAACCCCACTTAGTCCCTTAAGCTAAAGAGAAAAGTGCGTCGTGACAGCAAATGAAGGGAAAAATTCTTCTACTTGCTCCCTCTTATTGCCACTTAACTGTCTTGTTACCAGGTTTTAACATCTGCATACAGGTCGCACTAAGGAACACTGCTGCATAAAAGGTGCTTGTTTGTATGTGTAGGAAAAATATAATTATATACGAATGTTATTTTTATGCAGATAATTTGCTCAAAAGTGATGTCAGGCGAAGTACCCTTTTATAAAGGTAAAATATATTCAAGGCTTCTCTAACTTTTTCTTCCTTAGTAGCCTGTATTTTGTCCCCTTTTAACTAATCTGAGAGTACCCAGCAATTTATTTTTTACCTATGGCTGTTTGTTGTTAATGTGTGTCTAATCAGCATTAAATGTTTAAAAATTTCTTAACTTCTGTTCAGTAACCAACTGGCAATCAACACTGCCATTGTCTACATGCATCGGTTTTATATGTATCATTCATTCACCCGTTTTCATCGTAATGCTATAGCACCAGCTGTACTGTTCCTTGCTGCTAAAGTGGAGGAACAGCCCAGAAAATTAGAACATGTGATCAAAGTAGCTTATCATTGCTTGAACCGTGATCAGCCAGCTCTGGACACCCAGTCTGAGGTATGTGTGGGTCTTTCAACTGCGTTTCTTAAATTTTTATGGGCATAATGCTTTTCTATTTGTTAAATTTTTAGGGGGCATAATGCTTTTCTATTTCTGAAAATATAAAGCTTTGACATTGTTTATTTTAAATTTCTCTTGTAATTTTTGTTGTTTTTTGTTTTTTCAGATTTATTTAGAAAAAGCCCAGGAGTTGGTGGTCAACGAGAATATTTTACTGCAAACATTGGGCTTTGACGTCGCAATAGACCACCCCCATTCCCATGTGGTCAGATGTTGTCAGCTCGTTCGCGGTAAGTATCTAATTTAAGAACTCTTGGGGTGACCATAAGGATTACTTGGAATGCTAACCTTATTGAGGCTCAGTGCTCATAGCAATGCCTGGGAAGCGACTGCTGTACTTCAATTAGTGCATCAGAGCTAAGATGGGCTATAAGCACGATGTTACATGAAAATGATGCCATTATTATTATTATGTTTTTTTTTTCTTCTTATTAAGAGAAGAGGAGTTCTTTACCATTTTTCTTTGGGCTTTTTATGAAATTAGTATTATATATCAATGCTTAGGCTATGTATAGCTCTGATTTCTTAGTATCTTGGAGAGATTTAGTTGTTAATTATTTGAT
Source organism: Macrobrachium rosenbergii (assembly GCF_040412425.1). Classification (NCBI taxonomy): domain Eukaryota; kingdom Metazoa; phylum Arthropoda; class Malacostraca; order Decapoda; family Palaemonidae; genus Macrobrachium; species Macrobrachium rosenbergii. The sequence continues at coordinate 24,389,253 of NC_089743.1, read as the reverse complement.
GCTGGTTAAACTTTATGTATTCACTATTAGAGTAGTGGGTGTGTAGCTGGTTGCTTGTGTAAATTTCTTTGGTCATGATCAATGCTAAAATTATGGATGATAGTACAAAACATTTTGATGCAAGTTCCTAATCTTCTGGTATGAAAAAAATTACCTTACTGTTAAAGAAGAGGTTCAGATTATATGTTTTACACATTGTGAAGAGTAGGTAGATGATGTATGATTTATTTGTAAGACCTTTTTGGTATTTTAGTGTAAGCCATAAACCAATACCCTCATCATTAGATTAAGTGCTCTCTCTCTCTATCTCTCTCTCTCTCTCTCTCTCTCTCATCACTAACTTTGTCTCTCTCTCTTTAAGGATCAGACTGGTAATTAAATGTCTCTCTCTCTCTCTCTCTCTCTCTCTCTCTCTCTCTCTCATCACTAACTTTGTGGCCTTTAAGGATCAGACTGGTAATTAAATGTAATTTACCAAGTAAGTAATTACATAGCTATACTCTCTATGTAATCGGCAGTTAAAAATTTTGAAGTTTGCGGGAGCGATTCAGGTGTTATAAGTGTAGATAACGACCCTGGCCTCTGTTGGGGAACGGTAAGTACAACAAAACAGAGAAAGTCACTACTTTTCTGCTGGCGTTAGACGCAACATCGAATGTTTTGTTGGTTGGTTTTGAAGTTTTCTACATTGCTTTTCCAAGGAATTAGTGAAGTAATTTGATTTTGGTAGCTTTTCAGCTTAGCTTAGCTGTTATTCCTACAGTATGTCTGATTCTAGCTCATCAAGTGTTAATTATTGTAGCGAAGGTTGTAAGACTCCTATGACTAAAATGACTTATGATAGTCATACTACTATATGTGCTAACTGTAGAGGACAAGAGTGCTCAAAAGATCTTAAGTCATACAATTTGTGCTAACTGTAGAGGACAAGAGTGCTCAAAAGATATTACATGCACTGAATGTGTTGGATGGAATGAGAAAAAGTGGAAAGGTTTGAAATCTCATTTGGATAAATTAGATAGGGATAGGAAAAGGAAGGCAGCTGTTAGAGCTGAGAGTAGGGCTCTGAGCTTAGAACCTGTCTCTAATATTCAAGTCTTAGACCTTAATGTTCCTCTTTCTTTATGCCCTTTTATTGCCCCCCATCTGTAGTCCAAATATTTTTCCTTCAACTTCTGTTCCTGGCGCCCATGCTTCCAATCCTAATGCCGTAGCCACCCTTGAGAGTAAATTTGACCATAAATTTTATCTTGTTGTCAACACTGTATCAAAATTAGGCTAGTCGCTTAATGTCCTGATGGACGAAGGGTACAGTTTTAAGTAAGTGTCAGTGTCAGTGGAGGAGGTGGCTGTTCGTCCCAATGATTCTCCTAGACAAAGGTCACTGTCACACTCCCCTGAACCTGGGAGTAGACATACCTGAGGTCCAAGGTAAGTCAGTGGGGTCATATGCCCCCTCATCCAAATCTGTGGTGCATATTTCTGACAGCCGTTGGGAAGGCGTCGCTGAGAGTGCCCCAATTGTCATCAGATTCTGATCTCTCCTGAAGGATTAGACTTATTTAACATGGCTAAGAACCAGTTGGTTACTTAGCAACAGGACCTACAGCTTATTGTGGAATCCGAACCACAAAGTTTCTCTTGTTGGCTGTTCCTGCCACCGATTCGCATTCTCCTCTGGGGTCTCTCGCTCTCGGAGGCAGCAAGAGTACAGCCTCTCGAGGCTGTGCCCTCATTGCTAGCCTTAGAAGTCTGTATCTAAGACTGGTTCTGTTCCTGGCTCTTTTTGATTTCTTGGGAAACCAAAAGCAGCCACTCCTGATTTTTGGGAGTCTCGTAGGTCGCTCAAATTTTATGAATCGCGAGCGCTCTCCTGGTGAGAGGCACAGGATGAGAGACAGTGTCGAGACGCCCAGGTGTCTCGATACTGCCCGCCAGCTGCTTTGGTTGCTTGGCCGGGTTTTGTCCCCGTGTTTTGAAACTTAGGTTTGAGCATGGAGGATAGCAGATGCAGAATCCCCCTGAAACCTTCTTCTCGAGGGGCCTCGCCCTCGAAGGAGTTTAGAGTTCAGGAAATTAGAAATTAGCACTAGTTCACGGCAGACAAGTTCTTCCCTGTCCAGTCCCAATTGTGTTCACCCGATCGGTTCAGCTTGGCTTGCTCGCCCGCCCAGCCCCTGGTCGAGTTCATAAGACTGGCTTGGCTTGCCCCGCTTGCCTCCCAGTCCAATGCTTACCACCCAGTCTGGATCGCGTTCGTGTGATCGGCTCGGCCCCGCTTGGTTTTCTGAATCGGGTTCTCGGCACTGTTCAAGTGAACTTTCAGCTCTTCCCAGAAAAGTGCTTTGCCACGGCACAAGCACTCTTCTCCCCTGTGGGCAATAATCTCCTTCGGTTGATTATCACGCACGGTCCGCCTCTCCTGCTGGTCTTACTGGCAGGACAGGTAGGGTACTCGTTTTCCTCACTTGTTCTCTTTTCCTCTCGGTTGTTCCAAGAGGCGTGAGACAGACAAAGAGAGCTCTGACAAATTTGTCTTTCTTTGGAGTTCGGCTGCCTGGCGTGTTTTTGGTGTCAGTTCCCCAATTGTCTCGTAGTACAACCAGGTAGCCGAGGAGGGTTTCTTGGGATCTATCAAGGTCTCCCTCCAAGGAGAGAGGTACAGGAGTTTCACGCTTCAGAAGCAGCGAGGGTCTTCTTCAAGTTGTGATTTCCCTCATTTCTCGGAGAACTTCGCTCCAATTCGTCAGCACAAGGATCCCCAGTACAGGACCGCGGCTCCCCCAATAAATAATCTTCATCACTTGCAACCCTTGCAGTTCCCAAAGGGGCCAAGAGTTTCGGGGACCACCACGGTCCTTGCTTGCGAGAGCCTTCTCGACCAGATGAATACTTTTCTTCAGACAAGGAGTTCATTCCGGTCGAGACACCAAGCTCCTCCCCTGCCTTGACAGAGTACGAATTTTTCTTGCCTCAGATGGTCTTGCCGACTGCGGGTTGTTCTGTACCCGGACTGTGTTCTCTCTCAACCTCTTGCCGTGAAGGGTATTCTCTTCCGCAACGAGAGGCAACGATCTTGGAGGATACCCGCTGGTTTCCTAAGGTCAGTCTCCTAATGGAACCATGATCCTTCACTTTTAGCGTTTTCTCCTTGGATACGGCCATTCCTGGAAAGAACTTTGCCTTCTGGAGACTGGTCCTGTCCAGGGGTGGGTCTTCCTATGCCAGACAGCAATCTGTGGGCAATTCTGGGGCTAAGAAGGACTTTGTCCTAATTCGAATCTCCAGTTTGGTAAGTCCCGAGTTGGCTCAACCCTTAGGAACAAACCTTTACTTGGTTCTGCATTTCTCTTTCAGAGATTTGCCAGATACCTCGGTAATCAAGGTTCGTACCAGGTCACTGCCTTATCCTTTGGACAATGGCCAAGACTTTTTGGGTATTAGTCATCTTAACTCCTAAGAAGTCCCAGGCTTCAGAAGATCACGGAATGCATAGCCCTTTTCTTCCCTTCTGGTTAAGTGTGCATAACTGTCTCTCTTTCCACCCTCTTTTCCGTAAGGGAGGAGGGCAGAAGGGAAGGAGAAAGAAGTATTGACTGGGCAGAAGTTCTACTGCAAATGCCTGGATGAATTGATTTTTATCGAGTCTCTGGACCTGGCAGCGACCTTGGCGAGACCTGGGAATGGATTCCTTCAGGAGAAGTATCTACAGGCAGTCCCCGGTTTACGATGGGGGTTCCGTTTTTACGCCGCGTCGTAAACTGAAAAATCATAAGAAAACCTTATTTTTAATGGTTTGGGTGCATTGAAAACGATGTAAACTGCATTTTTATTGAGTTTTTCATAAAAAAAAAACTTCAAATTATGATCATTCTGCCGTTTTGGAGCCATATTTCTTCCGTCGGATCGGCGTACGACGCGTCGTAACCCCGGAACATGCGTCGTAAACCAGGAAATAATTTCTGATGAATATATTTGAAAAGCGTCGTAACCTCGGAACGTCGTAAGCCGGACCCGCCGTAAACCGGGGACTGCCTGTATTTCCCTTGGGTCTCGGCAATTCTTTTCATCAAACTTCCATCCTGCTTCCTCTCCCATGCTCCCAGTTCGGGAAATGCCAGTCCAGCTAGAGCTAATCATCTTGGTATCTGTCATCTTGCAGGAGCTTCCCCATGGTGGAGAATGAGGGTGGTCTGCTTCCAGTCCTCCATCCTTCTTTCATCTTTGAAGTATGAGGAAAGAGTTATCCTAATGCTTGATTGAAGGAACCTTCGAATATGCTTGCATATTCTCCTCACGGCGTGTGTCTACTTCCGGATTCACCATTTGAGGAATAGGTGCACACCTGTAAGACTTTGTCTTGAAGGTGTATGACCAAGACAATTAGTACCTTCTCATCAACATCCTGAACTCGGGCAGCCTTTTGGCCTTCCGAGAATTCAGGATGAGTTTTGCGACACTCAGTGGTTTTGTTGAACAACAAAACCATAGTAGTGGCATTCATCGACAAACGAGGGAATCCCTTTTTTTCCTTCTGTTTCACCTGTCGACATTTGCAGGTACTCGAGTGTTCTGTAGCACACTTGACAGCTCAGTAAGCCAGATGCATTCCCGGTGGGGATGTATTGGTAGGCGAGCTTGGCCTCGGGTTTGAGTGATCGGGACGGAACTTGCTGTTCACTCTTGTCTTCACGAAGAGACTGCTCGACTGAGAGATCCCTACCATCTTTCTGTTGCCTCCTTGCACAAAGTCAGTAGTTTTCCTCGCTCCTTCGTACCAAACCCAGGGGTAGTACGGTGAGGCATGCTGTCTTTTTGGGAAAAATTGATATCTGCGTCTTCCCCTCCATATTTGTCTGTTTCACTATGGGTTCACAAGCATTGCTCACCCCAAGTTACAGACAAATACTAGAAGACTTTGCCTTTCGCCCGACCTGATAGCTCTACTTCCAAGGCATCAAGAAGAGTTCTGCTTGACCCAACCTCCTGTAGAAGCTACACAAGAAGCAGTTCTTCAGGCAGTACATCCCTGTGTGTTTAGGACTGGGAGACCTTCCAGCTTTCCTTGCAAGTATAGGCTTTCTCGCCGAGTGGCAACAAATATAGCTGCATATCTCTTGAATTCCTCTGCAACACTGTCCCAGGGACTGGATCCATCTTCACAGGTTGGTGTCGTTGACGGAACTTCTTCTTAGGTCAGAGTTACCCTTCAAGTCTGGACTTCCTAATCTCTCCACCAAGGGTTGCTTCTCTCCATTTCAGTCGTGAAGAACATAGGCCCTTCAACCTAGTCTTCTATCTGAAGTAGCCTTTTTCTCCTCAGTCCAGATTTAGTTACAGATGAGAAGCTTCTTTGGTCTTGCTGTCCCAGGGAACTGTTCCCTGGTTGGCATGTGACTCTCGTTTAGGGTTCCTGTCCCATGCTCTGCACGCGCCCTTATGAGAGTTGTTGGACAGAGATGTGTCCTCTTAAGACCATCTCTCACCTCACTCCGGCCTTGGCATAGAAGGTGGAAGAACAGGTGAAGGGGATCAATACCTCGACTCCTCCTCGGATTTCGTAAGTGGACTCCTAATCCATCAGCATCTATTGTCAGGTTCGAGTCCTTCTTGTTCCCCTCCTCCTTGGACTTTGTATTGATGATCCAGATCAATCGTTACCTTTTCTTATTAGGGAGCTATTATACTTTCCGAAAAGGCTCAGTATTCCTAACCTGGATGTCGTTGACGTTTCCACTAGTACTGTCTCTCCCAAGGAAGTATCTAAGGACACATCTTTCTCCTGGCTTCGCGAAGCGATCGAAGGGGGTACTCGGCAGCTGGCGATGATGATACCGGTACTTTTCACCCAAAAGCTCACGAAGTCAGTGGCTTGGTCCATCCCTCGCTTCCGGAAGTTTCTGTCAGTCTGGAAGTAAGATGTGGTCTCATAGACCACACTCTTGTCTTCCTGTGGTCTTGCCCACAAGCCCTTGGAACCTTTTCTCCTTGGTCCTTTGGTGGCTGCTCAACAGGTTATGTTTTCTTACCCGGCTCCTTCAAGAGGACTAGTAGCATCTCACCTAAGGTGTTGGTTCTGGAAGTGAGAAGGATACTGAGAGTGACTGGCCTCTCCCCCTCCTCCTTCCTCATCCTCCTACTTTTCATCCTTTGGGATGAGAATAGGACTCAAACTGATACTTGCTGGATCTGGCATCTGATGCGTGCAGTAAGACTACACATCAAGCACCCGTTGTATTTTCCTTCTAGAATCATAGAAGCAATTCTACTCCTTCCTCTAGCAAAGGGAGGAGAGACTGGCAATAAGGAAAACCCTTTCTTGGGTTTTCCTTACTGCCTCCGACTCTTAGATTCTTCCCAGGCTATTTCGTATGAGTTACATTTCTTCACTCATGCGAAAAGGTTGAGTATCTGACATTTGATCTTGCAGTTCCTGCACTCCGATCAGTATTCGGAGGCACAGTACTCCTCGCTCTTTTGACCAGGAGTAGCCCAGGTGTGCAGAACTCCAGTCAGTTCAAGAGACTCATTCAGATTCCTAACTTGGGCCGAAAGGCAAACTGGAATGTTTACTTCTAGGCAGGCAGGTATTCCCCTCCTACCTGACAGTAGTTACTGCCTAACCACCTTGTTCAAGAGTTTCACGGCCGTGTCCAGCTTCGCCATAAGTAATTACTAATGCAAAGGACATCAGGTTTGTGTAGTTAGGAGAAATGCAATTTACTTTTAAAAATTGTGATTTTTCTGTTTTGTTGTAGCTGTCATTCCCCGACTGAGGGCGGGGTCGTTCCCTATGCTTATAACAATTGAATCGCTACCACGAACTTCAAATTTTTAACTTCCGATTGCGTAGAAAGTATAGCTATCGATTGCGTAGAAAGTATAGCTATGTAATTACTTGGCAAGTATATTTTATCAATGTTCAAGATCAGGATACTTTTTACTAATACTTTTTCTAATTTGATTAAGCATTTGAAATTTAATTGCCAGGCAACATTTTCTTTCCTTTTTTCCTTTATGGCCAGATCTGTGATAATGGATGTTGGTTAACATCGTGTTTGCAACCCTGCATTGTAGCATTTAGTATGATCTTAACTCATTTCTTCTAAGAATCAAAGTCTACAGTACTTGGTAGATAACCTTATGGGTTTTCTGAGAGAATCTGATCTTTTTAATGAGACAATTTAGTATATTTATTAAAGGTTTGTCATGTTTATTTTATACATTAAGTATATATTATATATTTTAAATATATAAGTTTATATATATTTATTTTTTATGGTTTTTATCTATTATTCTTATTTTTTTACATTTATATTTTAACACTGAATTTTACTAGTACGGTATGTTATCATTCACCTTTTCATTATCAATCACATCATTAATTTATATATTTCATCTTCATTGCTGCGCTGAGTAATCGTGATGGATTCCAGTGCTTGGTGTTCAAGACCTAAATTTCATGACCAATCAATCAATCGTAGCAGTTTGACAGTTTTATGTATAGTAGTTGCATCTCAAAACTTTTTTATTCAAGTAATTAAAATCACACCTAAAAAGCAGTTGAGTAGTTCATGCATAAATGTAACTACTTTTATATTTCCCTCTTCCTTCAGTAGCTGCTTGGTCATTTGTGAAACAGGTCTTTACCTCCTTATGGACACAGTAAGATGAAATATGAATACAATATGAATCAATATCATTTAAAAGTAGTAAACAGTATCTGATTTTATTCCTAATACATATAATATATTTAAGTATTAGTTGTAGTTACAACATATATTGTACATATTTTTGTACATAGTAACCCAGCATTTTAATGAAAAACTTGCCACTTAGCTTTTTGAAATGGACGGTATTAAGCTTCATTCACAGTCAGTATGGAATCAAAGGTGATTGGCAGAGTGTCACAGTTCGAAAATCCCATACAGTAAGGAAAACATACAGTGTTTGCATAAACATGTAGTCAATGAATGTGCCCTGCCCCATGCAAAATTATGAAAATTATCTACCTGTTTTAGGCCTGCAAATAAGAATATTCTTTATATAAAAGGCAGATTATTAGCTAATGTTTAGTGCGTGGGAGAATGTGATAGAGTAGGCCTGATGGCTCATTTTCCAAGGAAAGAAAGAAGCCACCCTACAAGATTTGTCAGAACGGGTATCAGTCATGTTCAAATCAGCATTTATTAGTCTAGCTCCGTACCGGCTTACTGCATTGAGGTATGAAATATGATTTTCATTTATCCAGGCTCTGGTGTATCCAATAACTTGGAAGTCCAACAAGTTGAGGTACCACTACTATTTAACTATATAGTAACTTGTTTCAAAGGCAACTTTTTATTTCAATAAAACATATGTAAGCATACAGTAATCTTTGAAGTTTAATTTACTCTATAGGCCAAAGTTGTAAAGGAAATGGAAAAATGAATAAAGTTGCTATTTTTCTATAGAGATTTGTTTAACATAAATTTTCTTTAATGAAATACTAAATTTGCTTACAACATGTTTTAAGGCTGTCATCACCAGTAATTTTTTTCCCCCCTCAAAAGATCAGGTATTTCCTAAGATTTATTTATATTTTCTTGTGATTTTTTTATATTATGGAAATCTTGAAACAAAAAATAAAGCACTCTAAATTTCAGCAAAAAATATAAAATAATCATTGTTGTGCATGGATTTCAATTGTTACAAGCATTTTTCATAAATATATTTGGAACAGCTGCAAACTAGCTTTTGACAAAGAATAAGTTTTCATCACAAGATTAGCACAATTGACTTGAACACTTTATATGATTATTATAGTACAGGTATATGCAAAATATAAAAATCATGAAGATCCAATAAAATTTTAAATCATGGTGTTTGATGCTAAAACATAGCTGCAGGAACTTGCTGCCATTCTTAATGTTGGGTTGAGAGATGTCACTCTACTTTAGCTAAATTTGGTTAAGGATGTTCCACTTGTGAGTAGTCAAAGTATTTTGTGTTTTCAGTGGGACTGATTGTTGCAGGCAGTGTTATCAATGTGGCTGAATATTTTTATCACATGGTAAAGGGAGGCTGAAACTGACTGCTCACAGAGGATGGAGAGAGAAAGTGTGTGTGTTTTCAGAAAGGATGCATTTAGTGTGACTGGAATTTCATTTGCACAGAATTAAGGCAATACAGTGACTTCTCTGCATGAGAGTTATGTTCTTTGACCTGACACATGATAACATTGAAAAAAGTATACATTAGTTTGACCAGACCACTGAGCTGAGTAACTGCTCTCCTAGGGCTGGCCTGAAGGATTAGATTTATTTCACGTGGCTAAGAACCAATCGGTTACCTAGCAACGGGACCTACAGCTTATTGTGGAATCTGAACCACATTATAGCGAGAAATTAATTTCTATCACAAGAAATAAATTCTTCTAATTCTTCATTGGCCGGTCGGAGAATCGAATGTGGGACCAGCAGAGTGCTAGCTGAGAACGTTACCCACCCATCCAATGAGGAACTATGATAACATTGAAGCCCCTTAAACACCATGCAGAGTGATATAAAATATATAACACATTTGTAATTTTCATATTTTATGCATACTTGATTGTACAAAAAAAAGGCAAATATTGTGCACCAAGTATATGTTAACCATTCCCCTACAACACAGTATATGTACTGAACATTAAGCATTAGATAATAATTATACAGGCCTGACAATTTCTTCATCAAAGCTTAGTGTTATACCACTTTACCTTTGTAACAGCTAACCACATTTTGTTTTTAAACAAATTTTTCATTGTATGTAATTTAAATTTTAGTTTTTATTTCCTGTAGTCTTACCTCTCTCTGAACTTGCATATGTCAAGGGGTGCCCTGTGGGGTAGTTTAAACAGTTTTCTTAAGATGTAACTTTAAATTTGTTTTTTATTTTTTTTTACTTGTAACAGTCTCTTCCTGATTAGAGTATCAAAAATAAATTAGTTTGAATGTGGCCTAGTTGTATTACTGTATGGGCTAGGTTACCTTTGATTGAAGTTCCACCACAAGTCCAAGTTGACTTTTATTCTCTTGATGTTAATTAAAGTTTGTTGCATGCAAACCATGGGTAGTAATGCATAGTGGAACCACTCATTTGTTTATATTCAGAAAAGAAGATTTATTTGAATTTTACTGATTGAATATAAATATAAATGGTAGTTGAAATACTGACAAGCTAGTGGCCCCTCTTCTGTCATCAGGAGTTTGTTAACCATTACCCCATAGTCCTTAGGCATTCAGATGAAGGCATTTAAATGTAGAGTTTGTTAACCATCACCCCATAGTCCTTAGGCATTCAGATGAAGGCATTTAAATGTAGATTTTAGTTTGAGTTTAGTATACTAGAACTCTATATTGGTGTCATGCAAGAAGAATCAAATTTGGTTAGCAGAGTGAGTCAGCTAAGGATATGAGGGTGTGACTGCTCGGCTACTCATGGCACTTGAATGTCATTTACATGTTCTGAACGTTGAGCTTGTTAGATGTTGAAGAAAGATTAAAGATTTAAAGGCCATTCATGAGCAGAAGAGGCAGGGGACAGGCAGTTGCACTGGTGCACAATTTTCTGAAGTCTGGACATATGTGGTTGCTAATGATTCACCAGGAAGACCTAAGGGCTCCCCAAACTCTCCAATCACATAAACAGCAAGGTCAAGTTTGCCATTGATATCTGTTGTGCTCGAACTTGAGGCCACTGCATTTTGAAGTCCAGGCAAAACAACCTGAAATACCACGTTCTAGGTCGGCACTAAAAGAGCATATAGGGACTTAGTGGTCTGGTCAAGGTACCTGATAATGCTAGGAAAAACATGTTCTAGGAAAAAATATCTTTTGTTGCTTTCTTAATGAAAGTTTTGTCAAACGTAGAACTGTGTTGTGTGCTGGTTTTGTCTTAGCTGTTAATGGAACATCTGAATTCATGTTTTATACCACAAAATGAGCAATTCTAGTTTTGAACTTCTCTATTACCAAATTGTAATAAGTTAGAGTATATTTAAAATAATTATATTTTACAGAAAGTTCAAATGAGAAGTCTTGTAGTTCTTCGTATTGAAGACTTGTCCTCAGTTTGTAAATGTTTCACAGAGGGCAAAATATTCACACCATTATTACTCTTGAGATAAATTTCTGTGAGTTGTAACCATCTTCTACAGTGGAACAAATGCTTCGTTGGTGAAGGTTACCTTTTCCTGGCCTTATCCTCTGTCTGCAAGAGGTAATATATGTGTAGACAAGGATATAGGCTTAAGTTTTAATGTTCAGTCATATTGCAATGGTTCTTGAGTAAGGTTTGCATGTAAAAAAAATATATAGTATTACTTTTCAGGTTTGGTAATGAATGAAAAAATAGCTGCTGTTGATACTGTTAATTTTATGATCTCTTACTTTGCAGTTTAAGGTATCTTGAAAATCAATTATGGTTATATTGTCCAGCACATGTGTCTGTAATGTTTTGTACTTGTACTTTTTTATTCTATGTTTCCAAGTTGTAAGTGAATTAATTCATTACCAACTATTTGGACTTAGGATAAGTTTTGGGATGAAGTTTATGGTTACAGTGATACATTAGGTCTGTACAGCCAGTGCAAGACTTGCATTTTATCTGAATTTAAGGTGCAGCTTTACATCAGACATAAGTATACATGTAGCTGTGCAACCAATGTAATTAATTTTTTGAGGGTTGCCATTACTTTGTATTTTTCTCACAGTGTATTTGTGTTGAAGGAAGAACATTGTACTATCCATTTCCCTTGGCATTGACATGAAATTTTTTTCTGCAGTGATTTGTACAAAGCAGTTTACTTTGTTAACAGGCATTGAAGCAAGTTAGCATGACGTTTCTTTGAGAAGTTCTTGCTGAAAACAACTGATGTTTTGTTGTACTGTACTTTTATAAGCACAGACATGAAGAGGCTGTTTACAAGGGAAAAAACAGTGGGTGTTATCCTAGAAAATTATGTACATATACAGGTTGAAACAGGCAAGCTTCCATTACATTGGTTTCAGCTGTCCAGTATGTGTAGCATGCTTACCAGATTATTCTGTCAAGTGTAAAGTATGACATTTACATACGTTTTTGGAGTTGGTCATATGCGATAAGTTGAAGTCCATCAAGGTCAGGATATAGAACCTGTTACTTTTAGCACCATCAATGAGTCATAATTCCATCCTCTAGGATTTACCCCAAGGGTATTTTTGGGGGGGGTTTTGACAATGGAGCAAAACCATTTGGGAAACTAAAAAACTACACTGCTAGATGAGTGGAGACCAAAGTGAACAGGTGAGAAGTTGACCCTAATTATGATTTTAAGTTTTATACTTAACCAGGACTAATTTCAGAGCCAGGTTTGGAAAGTTACAGATGATAACATTGAGTGGTAAGACATCTGTAATTTTTAGTAATTTCCCAGATTTAATTGTCAGTATATCATAGAATTGTGGTGAATTATGGTCATTTGTGCTTGATAGTGTAAATTTTCTTTATTTCTGTTTTAATGATTCTGACCAGTCAAGGTGAACATGGTTTTCAGTTTTGCTTATATTTTTTGTTACCCATACTCGGGTATAAAAAAAGAAAATAAAAAAGATGAATGTGGTATTTGGAAGGAATTTAAAAAAAAATCTTGAAGCATAGTTGGGGAAGTATAAAGATTTCCCCATAGTGTGGTATTGGTCATGTGTATATTTATGTTATAATCTTATTGTAAAGTGTGGATTTCAAGACATTTCAAGTTGATATTACTGAAAATTGTTGCTTATTTTTCAGAAACTCTTGACTCAGTTATCCAGAAACTCTATTATTAAAGTTTGTATATAGTAGTAGATGTTTTATGGAATCCTGTTAATGCTGATTGGTGAGTAATTTAAGCTAAGGAATTTTATGCATATAAGGAACATGTTCTAAATATATTCTTTTCTTTTTCCGGTGGTTGGCTGCCCTCGGGGGGCGGTCGGCTGCGGATCCACCCCACTTCATGTGCTGTGTTCTTGGTGCCACGTTGCTGCTGTGCGCACACCAACACCAGCCACCAAAGATCTGGCCCAAACCTCATATTTTATGGCCACTTCCAGGTTATTATCACTGGATTGCATTTGTAAATACTTAAAGGTAGCAAGTTTCAGTGGGCCCCAACTCTATATGTCATGTACAGAGGCAGTCTCTTCAGACCTCTATTAACAGGCTGTCAAGCAGATCACCAGCTCTACTGCTCTTCTTTCTGCTCCCACATCATCTTCACTTTTAACAGCTCAGCAGCTGTATCACTGTTGCACCTTATGATTGTAGTCATGCCCATGGGTGGTTGTTTTAACACTGGTAGTTGTGGTTGATGTGACTAGGCATTTGCTCTGTGTATTCCAGACTAAATGGAATTAATATTTCGGTCTTAGTATCCTTCAAGGTCTTTATTAGTTGTATCGCCGGGAGCAGTCCTTGTCAGTGTTTTACATTTAATATAGTCACGCCTTGCCTTAAATTGTTTAAGGTTGTGTGTTTTGACCTCATCACTTTTTTTATAATAATAATTGGAAAAATAAAAGTCACTTTGCGCTGGTTTACTCAAATGTACATCAGTCAGCAACATTATTAGCAGTGTTATTTAGTTGTTTGTAGGGTGCATAGGATCGTTTTATGGTGAGTGGTTTTGGGTGTTATTTACATTATATATTAGTATAAAGTAAAATGTATATTTTAATTAGACTGCAAAAAGGTTGAATTATTAAGTTTGTTTTTGTAATTCTATGTGATGATGCTATTAATGACATTACAGGGGCTTATAGGGGGTGCCTGTGTTGTTTTTTAAGGCAGTTATTATTTTAATTTTTCTTTTAAACACTTGGTCACATGTTTTGGAACCAGTAACTGATGTTATGCAACTTATACTGATATTCGGCAACCCATTGGATACTGATGGTTGCCTTTTTATAAAGGTTTTGATAACATAAAGATAATTAGCTGTAAAGTATTTTTAGATGAAGTAACTTTGATTCAACTAGATATGTTCTTGAAAATATGAAGTTCTTTGGAAATTTAAATGTGTGGTCTTGCTTACCATTATGATTATACATTGAATTAGAGTGTGGATTTATGGATGAGATTCATGCTAACTGATCATCCTGTTTTGGATTTAGATAAATATTTTCAAGATTTTGCAATCAGATATTTAACATACTGACAAGTTATAGGATTTTGAATAGTATTGGTATTTTGAGGTAAGGAAGTTACGGTGCATTGAAAATGGTATCATCATCTTATCCTGTTATACCATTAATTCTTCTCACATCTACAGTTTAACTGAGATACTTGAACCTATTACTATCTTTCATGCTCAAACCTCATTTCTTCTGGTGTGGCCATGATTCTTTGCCCCTGGAACTTCTTTAGACTAACAAATTAACACTAGTTCTAGCAGATTGTATTTTGTGTATGAGAAGTTGCATTGTAAATTAAGGTTTTGATATAGGCAGTTTTTAATATTTGGTGGTGGGAAATTTACAAGATTCAATCCAGAATCCTGATTTTAAAATGGTGGTTGTTGAGATATTGAAAGTATAATTGTTGAAAATTATGTATTTCCATATAGATTGACTTCGTTAATACATACTAAGGCATTTTTATGTTATTTGACTTCAAGTGTTTTTGTTCTATTTGTTAATCACCATGTCTTGCTCAACTGATCCCAAATTGCTGGATTTGATTTTTACAGCTGCTGAGTAATTGTTTGCTGGAATATTTACTTCAATGTATATATATATCTCTCTCTGTCTGTCTCTTTCCTTTCCTGTGGATTCTGGATTGTCTTACAGCTTCAATTGCATGTGTGGGTCTTGTTGGGAGAAATCAGATTTTTAGGTGAAGGTAGGCTAACAGCCTTTTGTTACTAATAACACATTGGTATGTACATCATTTTTGTAATTTTAAGAAGTGTATTCCAGCAACTATTTTTGCAGTTTTGATATATCATGAAAAATGCCAATTGGGAGAGCTGAAGAAAGAGGCAGAGCAGTTTAGCATTATAAAGAGTTGTCTGTATGATCATTGCCCAGAAGACTTGTAGAAAGAGAGAAAATCAATGGAGTGAGGAGGAGGGAGGAAACAAGAAGAGTAAAAATGGTATAAGGGCTCACTGTACCTTGTTGCTGATGCCACAGGGCTAGCTAGTGCTCCTCTCTCTCTCTCTCTCTGTCTCAGTTTGAGGCTTAAAATGTCCTGTTGGGAAAGTAGCCCTTTAGGGCACCCTCCCTCAACTAATGTTGGTGTGTGACTTGTGAAATTGAGATAGAGCAGAAGTGCAGCAGCCCTTTGGTGAATAAGTAATTCAAAAGTGCAACAGCTTGCTTGGCTTGCAATATTTTGCAATAGTGCAAGCTATAAAACTTATTGGGAATCATCATATAAAGGTCTGTGTTATGTTATGTAGCTGTTTGTTGCTTATTTTATATAAGAGAATGCAATAATACAAGTATTTCTGTACTTCATTAGTAGCATTCTTATTTTTCATTGGAAGAGAAGTTGATTGTAGAGCCATAGAAGGTGATCTGTAATTTTTAGATACATTATTTATGGCCAAAGAAAGAGACCAAATATTGTTCTCAAGTGCGAGTTTGATGTACCATAATACATTATTGGAAAAAATGATCCCTGAATTTGTTGATAGACATTTTCCATAATTATAAAACTTCTTATGAAAGTCAAGGTTTAATAAAAAAAAAAAAAGTGGGGGGGCCGGCGTGGCAGGGTTTGTAGTTTATTAGGTAGTACTTTGAGTGAAAATTCCAAAATTTAAAGGTTGAAACATATTTATATGGTAATTATTCCCTTATATTGCATCATACCCATACACTGTGAGGTTGATTTTGTTAATGTTTATTTGTAAAAGATTTTATAAAAGTTAGAGGATGCCTTATTTTGTAGATATGTAAAGTATTAATGATCAGAGTAAAGTACAAGCTTTTCTAATTCCTTGCAAGGTAGCATTCTTATGGTCAAAGTTAGTGCTATACAGTGTATGCCAGAGAATCTTTTATTTTAGTCTTGTAGACTTGTTGGTTTATTCCATATGAATAGGGTTTATCTTTTGAATAATAATAACAGAAAAAGTATATAAGCATGGCATACATTTTCAAGAAATCAGTCTTGTTAGTTTATGAGGGCTATGGAAATAGTATACAAAACCTGAATCCAATTTGTCATTGAAGTCACACCTATTATATGTCCTATACTGATTGAAAGCACACAGCACGCAGGGCACTTCATCACTGCCAACATTATTTATTAGGGTACTTTTTAGCATCCAGAACTTTTATTAAAGATTGGATTCAAAAGCTATAGTCATGCTGCTTTAGTTTTTATATAATTGTTAAGAAAGATTGTATTTAAAGGTTGTAGCTACACTGTTTTAGCTCATATATAATTTTATAAGAAATATAAGGTTTAAAGTATCTATCCATGTAGTTATACTTTTATATAATTATTAGAAAAGATAGGGAACAAAGGCTATAGTTTTGCTGTTGTAGATTTTATATTTCTCAGTTATAAACTGAGAAATATTAAATTCAGTTGCTGTCTTGTTCACAAAAGTATATACAGTAAAGTAAGAAGCGAAAGTAAACTAAAGATGCCATTAAAGATTATCAGATGTAAATATGAAGTATGTCCTAAAATTGTAGGCAGTATATTTTTACCAGCTCTGACTCCAGTAACACACTGTAGTTGCTAATTGAAGACCATCAAGAAATTGTGACACACCACACACACACACACACACTCACACACACACACACACACACACACACACACACACACACACACACACACACACACACACACACACACACACACACACACACACACACACACACACACACACACACACACACACACACACACACACACACACACACACACACACACACTGTACTTGATACTGTGGTTTAATCCATTTTGGTTATGGCAAGAGAAAATTCAGATGTTCCAGTACTGATACAAACCTCACATCATGTGACTAGGAGTATCTTAGGTGCACGTGCAAAAGCAGATTTCTTCCGACAGCTGGTCAGATCTGAGAAATAGCCCTCTGTTGGATATCTCTGGTTATTTTGCCCAGGAATTGCTTGCTCAGGCAGTTGCAGGCAAGAGAGAGTTTACCAGATACTTCTTTCCATCTTCCTCTGCCAGATCATCATCGAGAAGACAACCGTTCAGCTCTAGCAACCAGGTGGGCAATCTAAACCATTGGGATCTCATTTTCGTCTGAGCTTTTGTCAGGGTACCCAATCCAGAGTAGACAACGAGACGAAGGAAGACCACAATACCGTTCCTCCAGTCTCACCTGGTCCAGAAAATGCAAGACTATGCCAACAACAAGAGGATCCACTAGATGAGGAAGGATTCTTTCCCCATCTGCTTCATGAGACCAGAGTTGGGTGCTGTGTGGGAAGAGTGGCAGAGAGCCGGTACAGAGACTTGGACAGTAGTAACTTTAAAGAAAGGGTACATCCTGCCCTTCCAGCAGATACCACTCTTATCACCAGTCCTGCTGGAGTTTCCCTCTTACTGAAAAGACTCCCCCGAGCAGAATGCCCTTCACCAAGACGTTCAGAACATGTTGGACAAAGGGTTTGTAGATAGAGTGAAGAAAATGTCGCCAAGTTATTACAGCCACCTTTTTTGGTACAGAAAGCATCAGGGGGTTGGAGACCAGTAGTTGATCTCTCATCCCTGAACAAATATCTTTGAGTAACTCCGTTCAAGGTTGAGACTCCCAGATCTGTTCTAGCAGCAATCAGGGAAGGAGATTTTATGATCTCCATGGATCTATATGCTTATCTCCAAATTCCCATTCATCCTTCCTCCAGAAAATTCCTACGTTTTGTCTTCAAGAAGAGAACTTATCAATTCAGGGCGCTCTGCTTCGGACTGGCGACAGCCCCCCAAGTTTTCACAAGTCTTTCAATTAATTTCAGAATGCGTGTGCTCACAGGAGAGGTATACATCTTCGAAGATACCTAGATGATTGGCTGATTCTAGTACCAACTGCAACCCAGGCCAGGAAAGACAGGGACTAGATCTTGGAAATGTGCAAGATTCTGGGAATTCTTGTGTACTTCAAGAAATCAGATTGATTCCCAACACAGAACATCAGGTACTTGGGAATGAGAATAGACACGTAGACACTGAAAGCATTTCCGTTGCAAGAGAGGTCAGACAAGTTTCTGGAAGTTTCCCAAAAGTTTCTCTCCAGTCTGCTCCAACCTGTAAAGAACTGGCGGATACTTATCGGACACCTGGTATCCTTGGAGAAACTGGTACTTAGGAGCAGACCTCTCATTTGCCCTCTCTAATGGAAGTTAAAGGAACAGAAAGGAAATAAAGAAAGTTCAAGAGACTTGATTGCAGTGTCAGAGAGGAACAGGAAAGATATGCAGTGGTGGAAGAATCTTGTGCAGGGAATGCAGTTAGTGTCCTGGAAATGAAGGCAGCCTGGTTAGCTCTGCAGTTCTTCCAACAGTACCTGAAAGGGAAGACCACAGTCATTATGAGGGACAACACCTCTGTTGTCTCTCTACCTGAACAAACGGGGGGATGATGTCCTGTGACCTGAACTGGCTAACAATTCAGATACTCGAATGGTCTGAACTCAAGGGTCTGACACTGACTGCCAGGTACATTCCAGGGAAGAAGAATGTGGTGGCAGACACCCTGAGCAGTTTGAACCAGATAATGAGATCAGAACGTTCCTTGGATCAATCGGTAGCGAACAGCTTTTTCAGATTGTGGGTAGGTCCCCCAACAGATCTGTTTGCAACATCTCGGAATCACAAATTACCCTTACTACACTTCAGTCCCAGACAAGAGAGCCATCATGCAGGATGCTTTTCAACATTGGTGGGACAACTTGGACATGTATGTTTTCCCCCCGTTCAGCCAGATCAGAAGGGTGATCAACAGATGCTTCATTTCCCAAGGTGTAAGGATGACATTAGTAGCCCCAAAGTGGCCTCAAGTGGAGTGATATACAGACCTTCTACATCTTCTGATAGACACCCCAATATGCCTTCCCATAACACCAGATCTGCTAAAACAAGAACACAGCAGCAGGTTACATTAATCAGCGGACTCCCTCCAACTTCATGGCTGGAGACTATTGAGCAGTTCGGAAAGAAAGGTTTTTCTAGAAAAGTTGCAAAAGTCATTGCCAGCTTGGTTTAAAGATCCTCCCTCAAACTCTACAAAGGAAAGTGGACAGTCTTACTGGATTGGTGCAGTGAAAGGAATTTACATCTCCTCAAAACAACTTTAAGAAATGTAGCTGATTTCCTTCTCTTTCTTAGGCTTGAGAGAAACCTCTCTGTTTCGGTGTAAAAAGCTAGGGCAGGCCTCTCTAAAGTGTTTAAGGTGAGGGCCATAGAATTGTCGACATCTTGGGAAATTTCAGATTTGATAAAACATTTTGAGAAAAGTTGTTCTCCCTGGGCTTTGAAATGCTTGACCTTAAAGACAGTGTTCCTTCTAGCTTTGGCATCAGCTAAAAGAGTAGGTGAGGTTCATGCCCTCTCATATGAGGTTACGCATACCCGTGGTTGGGCAGCAATGGCTTTTAAATTTCTTCCAGACTTCATCATGAAAACTCAGAACCCTTTGTCACGACCCACGGTTTGATTGCTTAACGATCAAGCTGGAATGTTGCTTATGACCCTCCCTTAAGGATTTTGTGGATAGGAGATTTCGAGCTGGAATGTTGCAGTTTGGCCCAGTACTGTCCCAAAACAGATCAAGACCTGTCTGAAGTTTGTACGATTGGGACATCCGCAGATCAGACCATCTTTTTATCAACGCACAAGACTGTTCTTTAGTACTGGCGAGTTAAGGTTGGAATTTAGGGCAGTCCGTACTTCGTAACACCACTTGACACCAGCAGGTGATGTTTCACATAATAAGATGTTCTAGCTCTGTGGGAACACATGCTACCAGATTAGCTCCATCACATTCCTTAGATTTTCATGGGCGACCTTGCAATTGTGAGTATTTTTAATTTGAAAGTTGGTTTTTTCTTGTAACATTTCATGATAATTGTGGTCTTTTTTTTGGAGAGATCTTCCTCCCTCCTCTCTATAAGTCTCCGAGTCGCATAATAGTTTGAGGTTTGTATCAGTATTGGAACAAATGGCAAATTTACCAAAAATTTGTATTTTTCCTAACATACAAACCTACAACATCATGTGATTCTAATTACCCTCCTCTTGCCTACCTTCACTTTCGATCTCTCCCGTACGCCCTCCTTCAGCAAACTTATGGCACAGTGCCACTCCAACTACAGTATTCACAAATTGAGGATGCTGGTCCTGTGTACTCCTAAGTAGCTAGAACTGCTCTTCAAAGTAAGTCTATCATAGCCATCTGCATATGCGGGCCTAAGTTACTCCTAGTCACATGATGTAGGTTTGTATGTTAGGAAAAATACAGATTTTTGGTAAATTTGACATATTTCTTTGGAAAGAGAATGGAGTATTCCAGTGAGTGTAGAGAATATTAAACCAAAGATGTTATAAAGCATTTTAGGCATACCACTGATGTTACAAAGCTTTTTAACCATACCACTTGAGTCTCACATCTGATGAAGCTGGAATTTGCAAGACTTCATAGTGAACCATTTTAGAGTTGGTAAATCCTTTTGGGTAACAAATCTGCCTATGTAACATATCTAAGCACATCTGATGATGATTCCCCTGTGGTTAAGGCAAGCTGTAGAGGTTATTATGGGCTTAACGGGTCTGTGGAGGTCTTACTATTATTAAATGCATATTTTATGTCTTTACGTTGCATCTTTTTATTTTTTCTTTAGGTTTAACAGTCATTTTCCAGCTGCAGGACTTCTCAGCTTCTGCCAATATGGATTGTTTTTTGCTCACTTTACTGTAAAGATTGTCACAATATCAAGACACCTTAAGGTTTCTACTGAAGATATTGGCTTTAAGATTATTTTTCAGGAATTTTGTATTAATTCCTTGCTCATCTCTCTCCACAGTCTTCACATGACCACGATGTGTCTCCAGTACAAGCCGACTGTAGTTGCCTGTGTTTGTATATATATTGTTTGCACATGGAGCCATTATGAGGTAAGATCGCGTTCATTATTGCTTGTTCTCTTAAGACCTTCATGTTTCATTTACACGTCACTACAGTATTTATGGGCAGGACTTTTGAAGTGTCATCTTTCGTTGACTATTCTCCTAAGACATTTTTGTGTTTCATTTTGCTCATTATCATGAGACTTTTTAAGTGTCATGCATGCCTGACTTATTTCTGGGGACTTTTGCAAGATCCAATTTGGAATGGCTATTTTCCTAAGCCTTTTTCAAGTTTCATATTTGCCTGACTTGGAGTCTTTTTCAAAGTTTAACCCAGAACACACAGTTTCAATATGAGTTTAATATAAAAACTCATGCAAGAGAACAATAATTTAAAGCTTGTTCATCTTGAAGTTTGATTTATTTTTTGAACTAACCTTTGTTTTCATTAAACTAAGCTCACAAGTGCATTATTTAGTACTTACAATTTATTTTGCACAAGCAAGGTGTGCATTTTTTGTGTTTGAGCAAAGTATTGAGTTAAGGCATATTTTCTAATGTGTTGTTTCCATCTTGATTTTTTCATGTTAAGGTATATTTTCTAATGTTTTTCCATCTCGATTTATTTCATGTTTGTATGGCTGTTTGGTAAATTCCACTAAAATCCTAACTATTGGGTTGAAAACCTTGGTTAGTGGTATATTTTGCTGTATTATTGGCAGAGGGATAACCAAATTATAGGAATAGAGCAATAGAATAGAGTATCATAGACAGGTTATGTCAATCACATTGATCTAAAGAAACTAGTGTAGACTAGAAGGATTAGGTAGGCAAAAGGGAAAGAGTAACAAAACAGCAATAATACACATATGAAAATTACAGAAAAGCAGAATGGAAGTCTATGCCTGTGCAGTGTTTGTTGCTACATATATATATACAAACCATCAACTTTTATATAGTATACAGTATCTTTTCAGTGCAAGCTGGAATCAGTTGTTGAAAACTTGGCAGAAGGTTAAGACACTTGGATTAGTAACTGCTCATTCCTGTTTATTAGTGTGTGTGTGTGTGTGTGTCTTTGCGTTGTTGCCATGCTAATTGTTTTTTCACCTCTGGGAGAAAAATCTTGAGCAACGTCATTGCGAAGGGTGCTTTTGTGGGGAGTTTGTCTCTTGGATCAACTGCTCCACATACTTATCTTTCTTGTAGGGGAAAGTCCTGCATTAGGGCTTCTTGTAAGGAGTTTTGTAGGTTGGATTTGCCGTAGGTTTATGAAGAGGAGGAAGAAGGATAAGAGGCATTCGCCAGCTTTGTCAGGGGAACATGCCCTTGAATCCTTCAAGTTTCTTTCTGCCCCCTTCTTATCTTCCTCTTCCGCTTTCTGCTAATACTACCCCTTTGAGGAGAGGTACCACTAGTCCCGTTAAATTTTCTCATGCCTTTTCATCTGGGAATGAAGCAATTGCTGAGGAAGGTGCTCCTGTAGCAACTACCTCACCCTCTTTTCTCATCTGAAAATATTTTTTCAAGTACGCATAAGATTAGCCTACCTTGAATATACCAGATAGCCCATCTTTCACACCCTTCTGCAACAGTTTGGCAGAGGAGAACAACAACTTTACACCTGAGCTTTTCTTCACCCAAGGCATCTGTTGCTGTAGTGCTTCTTGTAGCAGATCTTCCAGTAGATGCAACTTTGTCTTCAGTTTATGCCTTGGACAGCCTTTTGGTATGTAAGGCAAGTAAGACTAGCAAAGGGAAAGGGAAGAGGGTTGCTCTGCCTTGTTCTTTGTTTTCATCATTGTTAAGGTCAACTTCCTCCCCTTGTCCCTGGACTTTCTTCCACTGCATAGGTGGAAGAAAGGAAAGTTCAAGACCTCACATAAGCAGACCAGTTGGGCTTCTTTTTTGGGAGGGGAGGGAAGCAGAGGTGTTAAACCATCAGGTGGTGATCATCTTACCTCTGACAGAGCTTACGATAGGGAAGAGTGGTTGCCAGAGACAACCCTTCTCCTTATGCCTCTAAGGAGTCTATAGAGAAGGGCTTACACATCCCACATGCTCAGCTTGGTCTAAGGTGAATAAACACCCAGCCTGACCAATATATAACAATTACTCAATTGTTGCTACACGAATACAAACCCTCGGTCTTTACATAAAGGATTAATTTTCAGCAAGCTGGAAATCCAGCTGGCCATAAAACTTTTGCAAGATTGGTTATAGTAACAGTTACCAGTTTTACAACTGGATTTCCAGCTTGCTGCAGGTTAAGACCTCAGGTTTATATGTTAGGAAGAATACAAATTGCCTTAAAAATTTGTCATTTCACACACCTGTTCCTGTTGCGCTTCTCGCTCCTTTAACTAATGAAACCCAGCAAATTGAGAATGCCAGTGTTTTTGGTAATAGCCACAATTGACTTTTAAACTGCCTTTCAACACAGTCTCTTATGGGATATTTCATAGTCCTCTGAATTTTTCCTTGCATAAACAACCCTCTATAAAGGAGGGTTCTCTGATCCAGAGTCCTACTTACTACTCTGGTCAACCTTTTTCACCAGATGGGTTGGAGTTGACAGGATTTGTGACATCCATTGCTTGATAGGGAACTAGAAATATGGCATTTCTATGGTAGTTGGTTAGTTGTGGCAATAGTGGGATACTCCCCCACTCTTCCTCATCTCCACCTTGTTGCAGAGTTTTCAATGACTGATTCCTGTTAGTGCTGAAAGATGCTTCCTCTATTAAAGGCTTTGGTTAGTATATCCAGGAAAAATACAAGTTACTTTTAAAATTCATTTTCGAATGCATTACTTTTTTTTTTTTTTTTTTTTTTTTTTTTTTGGTATGTAATGGTTTTTGCTTGTTTAATTACATAAGTAAATGTATTTTCTTACTCTTTCCCCTTTTCCTATTAAATATCAAAGTTTTTGTTAATTTTTTTTATTGTAATCATTACTTTAACCATCTTCAAATTCTCTCAGATTCAGTCGGTCTCAGAAGGAAAAGACTGGTTTTGGTACGTAGACAAGACCGTCACCCATGAACTTCTGGAGACGTTAACAGCAGAGTTCCTCGCTATCTTAGACAAGTTTCCTAGCCGGTTGAAGAAGGTAATGAATGCTACACAGCATTCAGAGGACAGAGCCAAGAGTAGCCAAGCTGTTTCTTCATCAACTGGTTCATCACGGTCAAGCCTGGCTGTTGGCACCTCATCATCTATATCGTCAAGGAGCCATGATCATAACTCGCATGCCAAACCTGGTGAGTACAATTTTGTGGCAACTTATGTCTTAGAGGTTTATCATTGCTTCAGTCAAATTGATGCTTGTCTGGATGGTTGAATCTTGCAAGAGAGCTGAGAATAGGTTGCTCATTAGATCCCATTAATCATAAGATGCCTTAAGGTCTGTAGAACTGTTCTAGTAGTGCTTAAGCTTGAAAAATCACTCTTACTTCATTTACCAAGTGCAGCTCCAAAGCATTCACACTTTTCACTCTCCCATTTTGCCTCTGAAAATAACAACTTATGCTAGCCCTTTGTTTTTGGGGAGGGGTTCAAGTTTCCTTGTTCCGTGATATCATATTTACCTGTTCTGTGTTCTCCACAAAATAAAT
Source organism: Macrobrachium rosenbergii (assembly GCF_040412425.1). Taxonomy (NCBI): domain Eukaryota; kingdom Metazoa; phylum Arthropoda; class Malacostraca; order Decapoda; family Palaemonidae; genus Macrobrachium; species Macrobrachium rosenbergii. The sequence goes on along the minus strand of NC_089743.1, from coordinate 24,364,541 downwards.
CCTACTATTATCTTTCACAAGACTTGATCAAGTACCATAGGCCAAGTTCTTGGGCAGGACTCATGTTTCTTCTAATTTTTTACGTTATTCTTAATTTTTTTTTATTGTTGCAAATCATGAATATCTACATTGGCCAGAGGTTTTTTTTCTAATTATCGTGTTTTTCTCCCACATCCCAGTCTGGTTTTTATATTGGTTATGCTGGTTTTTTCCTTGTTAATGAGAAATAATTAATTTATAGAGTTTAATCAGGTTAGTGGGTTCATCTCGTTTTTACATATGCTATAGTTCATTATTGGGGTAGAAAAGTACTGAATGGTAATTTAGATGTATAAGTAAACTGTTGTCTATCAACAGTCAGGCTGTTTGGCTGTCCATTGTGTGACCATTCCTTGAGAGTCCTTCATTGCATGCATCAGGAATTGCCAGGTAAATCCTGCATCTCCTTTGTCTTTGCCAGACTGAGTCACATCTGTGCTCAGCACATAGGAATCAGGATTGTTATCCACAGAAGACATTTTATGTGAGTGTAATGTATACCAGTGGTTTAGTTTTGCTCAAAAGTGTTTAAATGTTACTGTCTGCTAATATCAGTGGCAGTATATAGTATCTCTCAGCTTGTTACAGGTCACCAGTCTCCCACTTTTGACGATCAAAGAATATTTTACGTCTGATAGCCCTACACTATTTTCAAAGAATATTGTTCATCCGATAGCCCTAGACTATTCAAAGAATATTTTTCATCCGATAGCCCTAGACTATTCAAAGGATATTTTTCATCTGATAGCCCTAGCTCATGACATAACTTCTAACAACCAACACCAGAGTTCTTGGCCCCAGGGAAGATGAAGTCACTGGATTAAAATCCCCCTCATCGTGCCTTCTTGCGTACATACTTTGTCTCCAACACAATCATTGAACAGGGATGTTGGTTGTGTGTGTGTGTGTGTGTTTTTTTTTTTTTTTTTTTTTTTTTTCTAGAGGCCTCCGGTTAGTGTTGAGCATCATATGAGGTGAAAATGGATAATCAGGGGATTGATGTATATGCTTTAAGAGTAAGAAGTCTGACAGTGAAGAGAAACACCTTAAAAGTTTTATTTCTGCAGACATGTATGCATGTGACCATTATGATAACTACATCAAGGATTTAGTAAAAGAATACTTATAAATTTATATTAATAGTTTTTAGTTCTATGTTTTAACAGTGCCATAATTTTTCTTGTACATATCTGTAGTATCTTGGATCTAACATTAGTATATTCCTTGAGAATTGACGTTTGCAATGAATTATGATTACAGTAATACCCCGAACTTGCACGATTCGAGTTGTGCAAGTTCACAGACACGCGAACATTTGTGAATGCTGAGAAACCCTGCAAAAGTGTTTGTTCAATTTTGTATGTAATTTGTAAGTTGTAAAGCTTTTATGTGTAAATTAAATAATATTAAATAAAATAAAAGTAATACTCTCTCTCTCTCTCTCTCTCTCTCTCTCTCTCTCTCTCTCTCTCTCTCTCTCTCTCTCTCTCTCTCTCTCTCTCTCAGATGAATTTTTATGGGATGATTTTTATGGTACATGTATATGATTATTTGTTTTGTATAATAGATTTTTTTCCTAGTAAGTACTAATTTCCAAAGATTAATAAGATTAAGTATTAATAATAAAAATATAACTGTAATTACAAAATTTGTATGTGATACATATTTTAAACAAACAGATAGCTTTCCCTTATCTTTTGTGAAGAAGCTCAAAGGCAAAACTGTCAGGCATGTCACTTTAACATGACAAGAAGGGGAAGTGTTGCTGATTAGAAGGTCTCTCTCTCTCTCTCTCTCTCTCTCTCTCTCTCTCTCTCTCTCTCTCTCTCTCTCTCTCTCTGTGTGTCTGTAATAATTCTTAAAAATTTCACTCTTAAGTAATGACAACTGTTCTCTCTCTCTCTCTCTCTCTCTCTCTCTCTCTCTCTCTCTCTCTCTCTCTCTCTCTTGTTCGTAGTTAGCGCAACTTATTACTGTTTCTCTGTATGTCTTTACCTGTACAGTAGATAATTTTAAATTAATCTAATTTTACCTGTACCGTCTACAAACTGTAAATGCACCTCTCTTAAACATAGAGACAGAGCATTTCAGAACAAAGAGAAAGAGACAGAATAAAGAAGTTTTTATAAACGAGGTTGAGAAGACTTCTAAAAATAGATCGGTGGAATGGGGGGAGATAGAGCAATAGTATACTAATCTTGACACACGCCTATATTTTTATGTCAACCATTTATTTCTTTTTTTAAGGGAAATGTATAAGCTAACTTTTAACTGAAATTACAATAACTTTAATTTCACTTAAAAGTTAGTGTAATACTTTTGGTAGCATGATTAGGGTCACATTTAGTGTTTAAATTCTAGAAATAAGCATTTGTTGGTATTTTTAGAGACTGCCAAACTTACACGGAAATTCGCCTTGCGTGCAGGTGCCTGTAACCTAACCTTGCGTAAATTCGGGGTATGACTGTATTAGGATATCACAAAATACCACTTGAGCCATTGCTAGTTACTGCATCCTCACCAAAGGAACCCCTTTGAAGACTTAACTCTATTGAGGTCAATCAGTATGTACAAAAAGGATGAATCTAACAAGAAAAATGTGAAACTACATTCTCGTATGTATGATATTTATAAAACATATCTCAAAGCTTCATCAGTAATTGATTGTTTTTAGCAAAATTACTCAAAACTTTTCAGATGTTTAATTTTGTTCGAGCTATTTGTAAGTTCCCAGTCTACACAGCCATACGCTTTGTTGTAATCTTGCCTGTGGGAGAGTTCCAAATATACACAACCCTATGCTTTGTTGTGATCTGGGCTTCATGCCCTAAGGTGAGGGCCTTGAAGATGTAAACACCTTTTAGGCAGAACAAGAATAACTGTCAAGAGTACAGTATTGGTGTTGTAGTTGATCTTTGTGCATATAGATTATTAAGTTGGGTTTGTATAACTCAATGAACAGTATGTACTTTTTGTTTCTTATTTCTTTATGTTCGTTTTCTGCTTGTAATTATTGTTCAAAAGACTTTACAAGGAACTAAGGTACAGTATTTCGTAACAATTATGTATCATCTGTATGATGTAACACAAGGAAGGAACTAACAAAACTGAACCATTTCAGGTGTCAAGGGGCAACCTCCTCAGCCCCATCAGCACCAGCAGCCCCAAAAGTACAACTTGAAGGAATACAATGAGAAGCGGGAAAAGGAACGCCGGGAAAGAGAAAAAATGCGTGACCGGGATCTTGTTGATCCTCGTGACAGCAAACAGTTCACTCTTGTAGCAACGTCTCATTCATCCCATTCAGCACCTCCATCAACTGTTCAGACAATTGCCTCATCCCATGCTAATTTGCATCCATCAATCCCCATGCGATCCAAGAGTGGGAAAAGCAGCATGGGAAGGAGTAGTCATCCTGAACCAGTGAAATCCACGGGTAGTAACCATAAAGCTCACAGTCATGGAGTGAGCCTGTCATCACGAGACAGTCAACAGCCGATAGACCCCTTAAGAATTCCTTCCGAGGCCTCCAGATCCGATCAACGGAGGGATGTAATGCGTAGTGATAGTGAAAGATATGATAAATCTAGTAGGACTAGTAGTAGTAATAGTAATAGTGTTGTAGATAACCGGGTGGCAGGACATGATGTTAAGCCTAGTGTGTCTGATTTAAGACAACAGCACGTGTTAGACATAAAACCATCTAGACAGTCTTTAGATTCTGCAGTGGATAGAAAAAGTTGTGTTAAAATTGAAGCAAAAGTTACAGAGCGTAAACCTCCAGAGATAAAACAAGAGCAAGTGAAAGTGAAAAATGAAATAAAGACTGAAGTGAAAGCTGAACCAAAGGAGGATGTTAAACCACAGTACAATACTATATTCAATAATAGTGACAATACTGAATTTACACTAAATGATTTTTTGAATGATACTACTTTCTTGAATTTAAGTGATGGTCCACCTGAAGACCTGTTTGATAATTCAGACTCTGAAAGTAAAACTGACATACCAGGGTTGATTGATAAAAACCTAGTGCCCCAGACATCTCATCCAAAGCTTAATAAATCACCCCATTTACGAACCAGGTCACCTCATTCCTGTCACCAACAACAAACCAGTAATCATGGCCAGCTGCCAACAAGTCATGGTGCTGTGACTAGTAATGCTGAGCAACGGGTATCAGAAAGTTCTGGTGTAAGCACATCAAGCTATCATAATTCACGGCACCATCATAGTGCCACAAATGGCTCAGTACCTGCCCTTCAGCCACAGGTTACTTCACAGCAGCAATCAAAAAGCTCCAGCAGTAGTAGTAATAGTAGTAGAAGGTCCAGAGACAGTGAAAGGAAGAATAGTGAAAGAACCGAAGCCGAGTTAGTACCAATGGTGACAAAGTTAGAGGATACTAAGTACCGAACAGCTCTAAATGATCCTGCTACTCCTGTTAAAGTCTGGGGTGAACAAGCTGCACAGGCTGGTCAGGCATCTGCAGCTGCCACAGCCACTGCAGCAGCTGCGGCTGCCACAACCACTGCCACTACCACAACTGTTGGTCCTTCTGTTGCCACTACTGTAGCACCCTCATCTACTGTTGCCACAACTGCTCCTGTAGCTGCTGCTGCTGCTGCTGCTAATCCAGCTCCTAATCCAGCTCCTAGCTCTACAGCAAATACTACCTCCAAAGCACCTCCAGTTCCACATTCTGTACCAGCAGTGGCATCATCAGATCAAACACAGTGGAAGAATAGTCAGCCACCTACAGTTTTGAATCTCAAAAGGCCAAGAGCAGAAATAGTAAAAGAGCCGGAGGCAGATCAGTCTGGTAAAAAGGTTAAATATGAACATGGCCATCATAAGCATAAGGAAAAGAAGAAGCATAAACACAAAGAAAAAGACAAAAATAAGGATAGGGAACATAAAGAACATAAGGAGCACAAGAAAGATAAAAAGCACAAAAAACGGAAAGATAAAGATAAGGATCGAGATAAAGAGCGTAGTAGAACCAGTGAAGAGGTCGGTGGTAGTGCTCCAATTAGAATTACTATTGCCAAGGATAAGGTCCTTTACACTCCAGAACCAGCGGCCCCCTTACGGGTCAATGCTTCTTCAGCACCTGCTGCAGCAACTGCACTTCCAGGTAGCACACCTGGAATCCCAAAGTTCAAGATACAAAAAAATCGCATAAAGCCTGACCTTTTTGGTAGCACTTCTACTTCACCGGAGAGCAGTCCAGCTGGCGACTTGAATAAGGACACACCCACTGCCCCTTTAAAAATAAGGATCAGTCGGGATCGGATATGTTCTGACAAGGAGTCTAAGAAGCGTAGGAGAGACCACAGTCCAGGAGGTGACCTTCACATGAGCAAGATGTCCCGCAACGGAAGTGATGCTCTATCCTCTCACAATTCCCCTCAGGTGGGTGGAGGTCAATGCAGACCCACTAACGTTGTCCCTGCTGCTCAGCAGTGTCAGTATCCACAGCAGCAGCAGAGCCACTTTCCTGTGCATCATCATCAACATAATCATTACCACTCATCCTTAAAACGTTCCAAATACACTAAGCCTCATCATCCTCCCCCGTCAGCAACTGCTTCCCATCCTCCACCTCCTCCTCTCTCTCATGCAACTGGAGGTTCTCATCACATGGCTGTTAGGCCAGTGGTCCAGGCTGGACCATATCCTTATCAACAGTTCTACTCTCAAATACCTATTCCACCTCCCAATTTCAATTACCCTCCTCCTCCCTATCATCCTCCTATGCCACATCATCCCCATGACCCTATGTCTTATTTACAAGCACCTCCTCCTGCTTATGGACCTCCACATCCTCCACCACCACAGCCTTCAACTGCTTCTAATCCACCATTACCTACAGAGCCACCCCCTACCACACCCCCACCACCACCACCAGAATAAGTTGGCATATGAAGTACTCATGGTGTAGTTTAGTTATTTATTTAGGCTTTTATGGGTAAGAGGCATGTACTAATCTGTTTTGATACCCTCTGCAGAGTAAAAATCTGACAAATGTCTTATTCTTTTCATCTTTGTTAATTGTAATATGAAACATTTTAAAATTAATATTGTTGAATTTGGAATATACTATAGTATATATGTTTTACATTTATCATTCCAGTTTACATGTAAATTGTCACTGTAAATACTCATATTTAAATTATAAAGTAAATAATTTATATATATATATATATATATATATATATATATATATATATATATATATATATATATATATATATATATATATATATATATATATATATATATATATATATATATATATATATATATATATATATATATATATATTATATATTGTGCCTATATAAAAATTTATATATTTTTATAGATTTATATTATGTAGCTGCCTTGATGATTTCCAATACTAGAGTTTGTGCTGTTGTATGTCTTTTATCATGCATGTAGATTTGCTTCTCGTTTTGCAGTAAGAGCTTTTATTTATGTTATTTTTTATTTTATTTTATAACTTAGTTTTTTATGACAGGGAAACACTCCACCTAGACTTCTCCGTATTCAGTCACTGCACATGTTTTTTGTACACGGTGTGTTGTATATTCTTTTGTTTTCTTTCTCGTACTCCCATCCCTGTCTTTTCTTCTTTTTGAATGTGGTGTACTAATATAAAGGCATGTCTAGTTGGCATCATCCACAATTTGGCTTGGTCAAGAAAGTTGTGGTTTTTTTGCTCCTCAGACTTGTAGTTTACATGTAGACTTTATTCAGGTTTTTGTAATTTACTATATTGTAATTTATATGCTAAATGATAAGGCTCTTTTCCTTGTTATTTGAATTTGTTTTATATTTGTGCATTTTAAAGAAATGCAATAAAGGTTTGTGAAATACAGCCTTCATGTTCAAGCATAGTTGTTTGATGCCATTGGAATGCCCCTTAATAAAACATTTTTCCCCCCTTGGTTTTTTCTCAGTGGTGTTTGGATGCTTTTTGCAGGTACCCATAAAGGACTTGGATCCCAGTAGGTGGAGCTCTCAAAGGCAGTAGTACTGGCAGACAATTGTAGGCAATTTGACCTGACATGACCTGACCTTGGCCATCCTGACCGTACATGAGCTGGTGTCATGTCCTCCCACCTTGCTTAACCTTATTATGCTCCCTCCTTGTAGCATTTATTTTACAAGGCCAAGGTTTTCACATTACACTATATGTTTTTGATTGATAGAAAACTAACTTCAATGATAAAAAAATAAAGTAACTTCCCCATGGTTAGGTGGAGTGAGTGGTGTGGACCAGCTCTGGGAATGGTCAGGCATTTGGGGAGGGTGGGGAGAGCTATGCTGGTGGTGGGTGCAGGTGGTGGTCGAACACAGCCTTTTACATGTAGTGTTCTACTTCTTGTCTGCTTAGTTGGGGTTGCTCTGAAGTGTTGTGTAATGTGTATAGTCTTGTCTCTTGTGGTACCGTACAGGTCCATTGCAGGCAGTTGCAAGTTACAAAAAAAAATAAAAATAAAAATAAAAAAAATATTACAGTACAGTATAACATAGGCACGTCATTGTAGACACATGCCAGAGTATGCGGGTGGTTAATACCTCCCTAGTCCTCCCCACCTGTCCTCTGCCACTCACTCTCCCCCACACCCCCATCACCTGCATCAACCACCTTGGATAGCATCTCAATTGACCAGGATGTCAGGCTTACTACTACTCCATGGATTGCCAGTACTCTCAAACTTATATACTGAAGAGGTCCGAGAGCCTTGGTTGGGGGGGTCGTTGCTGCCATGCCCCAACTGCTGCCGCTGCTGCCTCCTCCTCCTCCTCCTGACGCTGCTGCTGCTCCTCAGTTTCCACCTACTCCTCACTGTGGTGTCTCCACACTTAAAGGAGAGGTCATCTGGTCATCGGCTGTGATGCGTTGCCACCATCGCCCTTTGCTGCTGCTGCGCTGCACTGCTGCTGCGGCTGTGGTTGTGACATAATGTCTATTTACTTTTTATTTTAACTTCATTCATCTCTTTCCTTTCTATGTATTTGGATATCATTTATACTTATAGAAAGTGTATAAAGAATTAATTGTTTTGTGGTACTTATACCATGAAGTTGTGAGTGGGTGAAGTCTCTATTAATCATTTTTCTTCTCTATGAGAAGATATATTGGCCATGAAGTACATTTTTCTCATTACTACTACCACTTGTCTATTGTGACTATGGCATTGTTTTTGATTCACTTGCCTCCTCAGGTAAATCAGTAGTGAATGCAAGTCATCTTTACCCCTTCATAACATATAATAATTATATATTTATTTCTGTAAAGTTGTTGTTTGACTGGACCGAAATTTTCATCATTCAGAAAAAATATTCACGTTGCTCAATGCTTTTTGTGATTAATTCTTGACAAAATCATGTATTAGTTTTTGTATAGGAATTGTACAAAGTAAACAATGTTTTTGTAAACCAAGCACTGTTTTTATTGCCCTTTTATATATCTGAAGTATATGCAGAGTAACAGTGATGTTTGATGTGCATGGGAAATCCTTTTAATATAAAATATTTCTCTCGTGTCCTTGGTGAACATGAATGAAAGCCAATTTCTTGGTTGAAGTATTTATTACAATGCACACACAGTAAAAAGAATAAACTTACATGAAAAATATTTGGTAGGCTGTTGATCTACATTTTATTCCAAGAATAGGTGACTTGTTAATATTTTGTACTTCAGTGCTCTTCTTGTATGTGGATCAGTCTTTAAATTGGAAATTAATTGAGGCTTCCTTACGACGTGAGATTGAAGGTAGTGGTAAAAGAGAGGTAACTTTAGTAATGGTCATCTGACAGTACTTGGATTTTAAGTTGCTATGTGCACTTTGTAAAATGTCCTCAGATTAGGAAGTAGTTTTTGCCCTATGTCTGGGTCAAGATTTAAAACCATTTGTTTATCTGTGCACTTAAATCTGTCACTAAGGTACTATGGCATATTCCATGTGGTAACATTGAGATGGAACCACAAAGGTAACTATGAATTACTTTAGTGTATATTAATTATAAGAATGTTGAAATGTTTTCAAAAACAAGATTATCTAATGAGTGCTCTAGTAATAGGGTTGAAGTCGATAAATGTTTCATGAATATATTGCTACAGTACATGGTTTTAGGAAAAGGCTGGGCTTATGACCTTCATTAAGCTCACCTTCAACTGTGTACGGCTTGAAACCCACGTGAGGTGACTGTGCTATTGGACCGCAATTTTTGGTTACCTCACTTCATGCACCAACAATTAAGAGGTTAGTAGATTGCCATTTTGCGCCAGCCAAAACCTTGATGTGAAATGAAAGGAGGCAATCCAACATTGTCCAGCTTTGTATATTGAATTAAAAGAGCAAGGCACTATATTAGAAGTGAGTACGGTATGTAAAACTACACAACACTTTGCAGGTTAAAGTCTCACAATTTGGCGTGCCTTTTTTAACATTTTCACAGGCTACATGTAATGATGCCAGTAGTTTGTGCAGCAAACAAACTTCCTGCTTAAACCTCCGGGTAATAGCCACTATGTCCTCTTAACTTCTTGGATTCTTCACATTTTTTTTGGGTACGCTGTCACTACAAAGCTTTAACAGGTGCAAAAAATTTTAAGAAAATTCTGGTGTCCGGTAGCTGGATTCTGGATTCGAACCCACATCCGGAGTATCAGTGCGAGGTCACGTTGCCGACCTGACCACGATCTTGGAAATAAAATGAGAGAGGGGAGCTTGGTATATAAAGTTATCCTGACCTGACTGTAAATTGGTCATACTCGTTTGACCCATGGGTTCCTTTTAGATGGGGTACCTGCACTAGTCTGTGGCCATATGATCCTCCTCTCTCTGCTGAACATACGTTAATAGACTGCCGTGGATATACTGTAGCACGCCCGAGACATGACTGACAAAAGTACTGGAGACCTAATAGATGTTAATATTATGGATATTTCCACGACGTCGGTTTTTACAATTTTAATTCATTTGGTTTTATAGTAATCTATGACAGTACAGTATGACTTAATTTTAAGGTTAAAATTAAATTTATATTAGTTACAGTAATTTTTGTATCACTGATTTACATATCTTACACGCAATTGCTGTATGGAAATTTGATCCTTTACTGAATCAGTACTATGTTTACCGAAATATTTTTTTTATTGATTTCATTTAATCTTTCGTGACTTCACTTCATCAAGTTTTCACTGCAGCGCAGAATGACTCATCTTCAGTGCTTGGCTTTTATTACTTTCCTTCCATCTCGATATTTCAATCGCACTGATGTCTTGCCCCAAGTCTCCACCCTATGCCAGCCTATTAAAATTATTAAGGAAGGAATTTCATCAACACCAGTTAGCATGAAAGCAAATGCGGAAACTGCCGACTTGGACATCATTCAAGGTCCATAGGAAGTTATTTCTACGTATATAATACAGAATTGAAAGCTGCTGATGTCAAGAACAGATATGGCAGCAAAAGAAGCTAAACTAGAGTTGACAGTATGACCCCTGATCCAAAGAAAAATCCACTTGACCCAAGCCAAAATGGTGCCTAAACCAAAAATGGAACAAATGGAAAGTAAAAAAATTTGAAGAACTGGAAATAACCAATCATAATTATAACACCCAACTGCAAGATTACTTAAAAGACAATAAATATGACTGCATTATTAGAATGACACTCCCCTACAAAGCAGCAACATACTGATTAAAGCAATACAGATCAGTCTCTCAAATCTACAACTCCACTCAATATTAAACCTCGCACTAACAGAGAAAAATATCCAGCAGCCTTCAGCTGAAAATAAAGTAGAATATCTTCAAGGAGTTTTTCTCTTTTTTTTACTTTCCCTCTATTCTGGGTTTCTTTCCTCAGTCTTACTGTCTAAACCTCTAATTGTTACGTCTAACTGTGGGGGGTTTCTCCACTCCGTCTTAAGATCTTTGTACTTCATTTCCTTTATTTTCCGGATTTCTTTACTTTGCTGTCCGACCGCTCCAACAACTTTTTACTGTCTCAAACATCGAATGTCCGAAAATCCCCCAGTGCTTGGCTTGACAGCCAAAATTTCATAAACCACTTATTTTCTGGATCCCCTTATCTTGCTTTCCAACCACTCCAACTTTCCCTTTTCACATTCCTAAGCATTAAAGGCAGAATGTGTGCCAGTGTTTGGCTTTATCGCCTAATTTTCATTATTCATTCTTTCACACTGGGAGATGCACACAATGACCCCATTACTAGTTATGGGAACCACAGAGGAACTCCACTAAATACAATCACAAACTAAAAGGCGTGACCAAACCTGTGGCTGTCGCAAGTTTCAGTGAAACATGCAGAAAAATGAAAAATACAGTATAATCAAGGAAGCTTTAATTAATCAGAATTTTACCTGAAGCAAATAAAAATCTGAAACTAACTTGAATTCACAAGAAAGTGGCTGTAAGTGCATTAACCAGGTAATATAATGTCGAGAAAGATACCTATCTAATCTATTAGAGACAAAATGGGGAAAAATCACATTAAAAAAGAAGTGAAACTTATCAAAATGAAATTGATATAAGACATAATCCAAGTTACAACAAACTCCAATTGTAAAACATGCACTTAAAAAAATCACCACAGACCTGACCACTCTTATTTAATAGGCCTACCTTCAGTGGTTATATCACTCACTTGCATGTTACGGACTTGGAACCCGAACGCTTCTTGGAGAAATCCTGTCTCCCTCAAAAGCATCATCCACTTGCTGTCTACGTCGACATATAAATCGCACAATTCCTTCAACTGTAGATTTTATTCTGGCATTTTTCTCAAACCATGAAGAAAATAACAGTCCTGGGAACTGCAACCTACGTACATACATAAAATAGAAATCTACTTCAAAATAACAATATATTACCCTGATTTTCAAACATCAGCCATAAAGCTTTACCCTGGAAGCCTTAATGCTTTCACATTTATTAATTCATACAATCAACCAAGTACGAATAAATACGGAAGTCGCTTACTATATCCTTACTTGTTCATTTTCAACACCCATCACAGGAGACGTCAATGCCCACATCCCAATTTTAGTTCCTAACTGCTATACAGCGGATGATGCTTGGCTGCATTCCGAAGAAGTAATGAATGTGAACGGGCTTGTTATCTAAATGACAGCTTAACATGCTTATGTTTTCTGAAACAACATGGCAATAACATCATTTGACTTACATCTATGTACGTGTGTATTGTAGACAGGCCTAGTCCCTACCAGTCACACGAATTTCGAGGCCAGAAGTGTATCACAGACACAGAGCACTAAGATCCTTGTGAAAGCCAAACTGTATGCTGTTCGAATATTTTGTCAAATACCATGGTTAATACTTCTTGCAATATTTACCTGAAATGATAAAGAGATGTGTTGTTACTTCGTGTTCCATGATCCACTGAAATATCTTGGATGTTGATACGAGATGATCTTTCCTTTTTACAGTATATGCTTATTACCGGTAAGCCTTACATTGTAGCAAGGTTAAGATATAAATGTACGAAAACTATTATCGACATAATACAAAACATATCAGCAAATTAGCCTATATTATTGTGATCGTAGCCAATCCATAACGCATGATAAAAGTGATACCTGGCACAAATTACAGGTGCCATGAACGACGAAGAGGCGCTGGGCTGCAAAACGAGGAATAATATTCCACCACAACAGATATAACCAACAGAATTATACCCTGTGAGGTAGCTCAAATAGAATTTGATGTTAAACATGAAAATAACATCCGTAATTCTGCATAAGACAATACTTAGAAGTAAACGCATTTACAGGACAAGACCTCCCGCGTTACCCAAATCTCCTGCATTTACATATGAGATATCCAGAAGTCCCGGCCCCGGCCGGCCTCCTCTTCCCTCCCCCCTCCAGTTACTCTGAAGTTGGTGGTTGAACTGGTTGGTGAGTAACGTTCTACGTTGTCTTAATCAACTCTGAGGAATTTGAATCCTAGTACGTGTATGGTTTGTACATAATTTTTGCAGCTGATGACCATCATGTTTTACAATGTTTCCATGAACTTTCAGTTCATAATATAATTTACCTGTCTTTCTTACAATCTATCCTAAAAACAATTTCTCGGATGTACGGTGTTACCTTACAAATGGCGGAGTGATAAACCGTACTTTCGGAAGATTTCCCAGTTGGTTGTAACCTTTCTTTTCTAACTGGCTGCAAATTGGGATGCATAAATTCTAAGTTATTCCTAATCCTCCTCCCCACCAATGAGCTTGACCGTGATGCACCCTAGTGCTGTGTACGGTTGTTTTATAGGATAGTAGGAACTTTATGTGAGAAACTAAATTACCAGAATTTGGTTGTCGTACCTTGTCCAAGCCTACTTTTTCTGTTGATGACTTGTGTAAGGTGCCTTGGCCATGACCAAGCCCATCCGGATAGCGGGTTGTTTCGAGCTACGTTCTGCGTTAGGGTAGCCTACTACTTTTGTGCCATCTGCTTCTTTCGCCGTGAGTTCTTGATGCTCTTGTCGGCGCCTCTTTGAAGTTGATGGCAGTTGTATGTTTATGACAAAGTTGATACTGCTAGCTATATTTACTTGAATTGGTCAAGAGATGCGTTGTTACTTTGTGTGACATGATCGCCGACTTTTTATGGATGTAGGTCAATGATAGGAGATACTCTTATGTCTAGGCCATTTTAGCTTATTGATGAGACAGTAAGATATAAACGTAAGAAACATATAAGCGCCAGAATATAAAGCATATGAGTATCTAGGCTTAACATACCACCTGAAGTGAAGATCATAGAAGAAGAAAGCAAATTAAAAAAAACTCGAAGACTCTCCAATTCTGCAGGAGCTACGATACTGACGAGAAAACGGTAAAAGAGTATTTTAAAATATAAGAAGCACCTTATTTTGAAGACGTACAAGGATCCGCCAGAGAGGGAATCATCCCTGTGGAGGGCTGTACATAAAACCAAAGTGAATTCGAAATCATATCGTATTACACTAGGTAAACAGGATTCGACACTAACCATGAGGATAACTTGCAATACTGGGTAAGGCAGTACTTAGGACTAAACACGTTCACAATAGGAAACTTTATCCGCGGAGCATGTGCGTGAAATCCCTTGCTCTTACATAGGGCCGATAAGGCCGGGTATTCACTATCAAATTTACCTTTCAGTTCATCGAATCTGGTGTTAAAACTAATTAGGCCGGGCATTCACGATCAGCTTTGCCTGTCAGTCCACTCGCGAACGGATGAACTGATGGAATCATACCTAAAGTTCTTCCGACCGACTGGCAGGTGATCGCATGTGTGGATGGGTAAGCAACGATTTTATGACAGTTCGCCGCCGGATTTCGGCGGGAAGGATCTCAGCCGCTCGGACCAGAATATGAATAAACTGTATAGGCCTAATTCATTTCACTTTTAGACCCTGCGGTGCTATTTGTAGACCATTGTGAGGCCAACTCTTATGATAAAAAAATTTAAAAAAATATTTCCATGTGACAGACAATTTGGTATAGGCTTTGGCCAGTGCCCTGCCTTTTTATGAAAGGTGTTTCTAGTGAATGTAGGCTTCACGGTCCATTTCATAAATAACTGAACCAACCCCCGTTTAACCTTATTCATTAATATTGTATGAGAATACCATAGTCTGTTACGTCTTTTTGCTTCTTTCATATTTTTGTATATATTGCCGCCGCATCTAGTGTATGTAGCTCCAGCACCTTATCAGCCATCGGGGTTTCCATCGCGGCCATATAGTGTTGCCACGATGAAGGCTAGGCGGGAACTGAGAGCGATGACAATGACATCGAGTTGACTGTCCGACTGACAGTTCTACTCTACGTTTGGACCCTCATCCGTCGAACGGTCGTGGGTGAACTGACAGGTAAACCTGATCGTGAATACCCGGCCTTACGTGCAGACGACAGTTTTATGGGCGGAGTCAGTCCACTCACCAGAACAGGTGAAGCTAGATGAACTGACCGACTGACAGTCGATTGCATGTGTGGACTGTGGACGGGCAAGCAACGGTTTTGTGACAGTTCATTGTAAGTTTTCCCGGAGGAAGGATCTTCGTTGCTCAGACAAGAATATGAATGAACTATGTGTAGGCCTAATTCATTTCATTGTTAGACCCTGGAGCACTATATGTAGGCCGGTTTGAGTCAGAATCATATAATAAAAAATGTAAACAAACATTTCCGTGTGTTACAGACAACTTGGTATAGGCCTAGGCAAGTGTCCTGCCTTTTTATGAAAGGTATTATTAATGAAAGTAGGCCTCACGTTCCATTTCGTAAATAACTGAACCAACCCCCAGGTTCTAATTTAACTCATTCATGAATATTATATAAGAATAGACATCTCTCTTTAATAAGCAATATTTAGACCATACTGTTTTATTCATTTTTGTTTCTTTAATAATGTTAAGTGAATTGCTGCAGCAACTAGCCTATATAACCCCACCTCCTCATTAGCCAGCGGAGTTTCCATCGGTACCAGATAGTATTGCCACGATGAAAGCAAGGTGAGAACTGAGGACACTGACTTTGAGTTGACGGTCCGAGGAACATTTCATCTTTTTTCATGTGAACTCTCATCAGTCTTACAGGCTCGGGTGAACTGACAGATAAACCTGGTCGTGAATACCCGGCCCGAGAGACATGCACAAAAATTGAGTTGTGATTGGTAGGGCAAGAGCTACTACTGCCACGCTTTTCTAATGAAGTAACGTTACCAGTTTTTCACGTACAAAAAGAACCCCTTCATACTAGCTTGAGAGAATTAATGCAACATAGGAGATAGTGATCAGCAGTCTTCGCAAGGGAACAAAGAAAAAATAGCATTTGGTTTTCCATCTCAGCAATGACGAAGGTCATATACAAGACTTAATTTTTTGGGACCAATAAGTTAAACTAGTCAGTTTAGTATTAGGAAATTAAGACTGGTGCAGAGTCAGTTTTTCGTGACTGTTTACTGTTAAGTATATCATCCAAAATGGTTGGTTTTCATTTAGGACCATGAAGGATACAGCCATCGATCTTAAGGAGAAAAGATGATGTTGACTGCACGGTAGATGTGCAGATTTGAATGGCCATCTGTTGATGTTGCTTTGTTGTATCTAGGAGGGTTTCGTTTATTGCCATTGCAATAATTTTCTGCTGAAGTATTACCTTTCTGAACCACAGTAGTTGAGTGTAATTTCTATGTAGGTTTAATTGTTTATGTGCAGCAGATCACTGAAAGTGCCATTCCAGTCTACTTGAGATTGCATAATAGGCCTGTCGTGCAGGAGCATGCTGCATCAGAAGCAGCCTGCTCAGTTTTGATTACTAGGGAAATTAGAAGTCTTTACTGAACAACCAATCATACTGGTTGCAAGGCCAGAGAAATCAGTAAATATAGTACTAGGTCCAAGGAACTGCCATGCTCGTGCGTGGACCACTGCGTTTCTAGTTACATCCTGAAAGGAAACAAAAAAATGCATTACCTTGAACGAATAAAAAATTAAAGTTATCGATTACCAGTGTGCCCTAAATATCTGTTACATGCATATATATATACATATATATATATATGTGTGTGTGTATGTATGTATGTATTTGGAGCAAACAAAAATTCCAACTTAGCAAGCGACTTCAGGCGTACGGATTTCGGGTAATGACGTTACATTACTAGACAGTAAGAAGTCTTCCTTAATTTCAAAAGTTACCTTTATCATGAATTTACTGCAAGTTACCTTTGTCACGAATTTGCTGCAAATGGGAGTTTAAAATTTCTAGTGGGAAAGTCACCATGAAGGATTTGAGGTTTGGTCTCATAAGTCATTACGCTGTGGCAGTGCTATGAGAGAGTGAGCTTAAGATTTTGGAACGCAACTTGACACCTTTTATTCGCTGGGTACAAAGTGTTCGTACTTCAGACGGCTTTTTGTTAGCGCTCCTATCAAATCAAGATCCATATTCCGTTACGGGTTCCTCATGTTTTGCCAACAGACATCTTCTTCAATGCCCGAAGCTTATTGATTCTGACAAAATGCCGCTCATGCTGCAGTAGAAAATCAGGATTCATGCGGTGACGTTTCGTGACTTGCCTTTGTTTGCTACAGTGAGCAGTACTCAGCAGTATCAATAAACCAGTCATCAACTCTCTCTCTCTCTTACTAATGAACCTTTCTCTTGCGATAATTTGAAAGTAATTACAAAAGTATGTGTATATGTATATGTATATGTATATATATGTGTGTGTATTTACGGTGTAAATTGTCTGTTGCCACCGATTTAGTGCTAAAATTTAATCTCAAAATCTATGGTTTCATATACCCATATTTCAGTACCTTGACTTGAATCGGTTTTAAACGGTACGATCCAAATTGTATCAGCTTTCCCGAGTCTCCCTTCTTTACCTTTATTTAAATGCGCAGCTTTATAACTTACGACTCACCGCCCTTCCAAGGGAAAAAAATTACTCCGTATGCTGTGGTGGTTCTTCAGTTTTATAGTGCTTGCAATTCCGTCACGTTACAAGTTTTTGGTTAAAGCTTGTGTTTAAACCCTAGACAAACAGTGATATAGGAAAGAAACATGCTCATAAGTTGTACAGTATAGTCTGTGTCGCCAGCGGTCCTGTTTGAATCTGTTGTAACCAGTGGTTGTAATTCGGATTTATCTGGATATTTCTGTTTGGTAAATGCTGCCTTTATTTTACTTACTGGACATTTGACGATGTTTCGTCGTCAGGAAATTCTCATTAGTTGTGTGCGTATTGCTTTATTAAAAAACGGTTTTTTGTGAATTTTTGGCTAATGAGGTGTGTTTATTATTATTTTTTTAAATAGAATGTATTATTTTTACCTGTTAAGATGTATGTTTATGATTTAGGGAGAGTGAAAGTGCAGGGTATTTAGTTTTTTGAAGGCCCCTTAATCAAGAAGCTTTGCTCACCATGTGCTTTCGAGGGTTGCACATTTGATCATTCTGGGCATTGGGAGTCGACTGCACATTTCTGGAGAATGTAGTAGGGATGCTGGGATGGCATGGCTCTGTCTTGAGTTAGCTGGTGTTGTTATTACCATTCAACATAGGCACAAACAGAGATTCCGAGAGAGAGAGAGAGAGAGAGAGAGAGAGAGAGAGAGAGAGAGAGAGAGAGATTTCAAGTGCACCAATGGAAGTCCTCTGTTGAAATAGAAGTTATAGACAATGACAGCGTAAGGTATCTTTCATGGATGGTTAAATCATAGTTACTAGTATAGGAAAGACAGCGAACAGTGCCCTGTTTCCGGACAGTATTAGCTGATAGATTTTTTTTATTAAAAGCATTAAGTGTTAGATATTTAACTGACGGCTTTAGCTGAGAGATTTGTAAATGATGGTATTAGGGAATACATCTTTAGGTGATAACATTTGGTGATAAGTTTTAGGTGATAGAGTTCTACCGGACAGGCCTAGTTGGTACATTTTTACCTGATAGACTTAGTTGGCAGCATTAATTAAGATATTTTGAGCTAAAAGCAAAAGTCGATAGATTTTTAATTAACAGCATCGGTGATACATTTTTACCTGACTACATCGGGTGACACTTTTTAAAGTGGCGGCGTTACATGATGGAATTTTCACTTACAACATTGGGTTGTAGAACTTTTACTGGTGGCATTTAGTGATAGATTTTTAACTGAAAGCATTTGTTCATAGTATCTTAGCTAAAAGCAATCCAGGTGTGATGGTATTGTTTCTCATTCCTTGGAAGTGTGTTCACTCCAAAAAGTGTGGTAACAGAAGCACTTGTTTATGTGCAATGAAATGCTTATTTGGAGACCATTATACAATGTAAATCCACAACTTGCTGTAGGAAGCGAATCTATGAATTGCATAGCTCTAGTGAATAACCATCGTCATTTAAATCATAGCTGCTGAATGGAAAATGTTTAAAGTGACTGTTTTGTGTCATTATGAATTGTCTTTTCAAGAGTTGGGATATTACATTATTTTCCAGGTCTGATTCCGTTTGCAACCAGTAATGAACAAATGAAATGTTTATGCTTTGAATTGTTAAAATAATTATAATCTTTTGAAATATGTTAGGATTTCAAATTAGGATGAATTGAGAATTCTCACGCTTACTAATGTATCTTATGAGCCCTGCCGTTTTTAGATTGACAGATTGACGTCATGTAAAAGTCCTACTGTCAAAAGTGATGTAATCTGGCAATGGAACTCTCTCTCTCTCTCTCTCTCTCTCTCTCTCTCTCTCTCTCTCTCTCTCTCTCTCTCCTAGTAGGTAAATTCCATTCAGGTAAAATCCTTAGACTCTTAGTCAGTGGAGACATACGTAATTAACACAACTAGAGTTTTTGATCGTGAAAGTTCAGTTCATTTTGGATAGACCATTTACGTAAGTTCAAGTGCTACGGGAATTCTGATCATGTGTTCGGGTGCGTCCTTCTTTTCGACAGCCGGATCGAAGCTAATGGTTGGCGTGTCGGGAAAACCGTGTATTAGAACGATTAGTTTCTCTGGGAAAAAGACTCGATGTACCTGTCTCTTAGGTTGGCAACCCTGACGCCAGTTTCTCCGGAGGAAAGTAGAACATCACTCTGTGGCTATTTGTCTGTGAGTTTGTTGTGTATGTGAACAGCATGAAGGAGGGCTGGAGTAGAGAATGCCGAGTTGCATGTCGTCCTAGTTTAGCAACAACAACTCGGCTAACGATTTTCTTCAGAGGCAAAGCTAGATCCCACCTGCTGCAATGCGGGGGTAGTAAGCTACCCGAATCCGTCTAGAACATCCCCCACCCACAGTTCTCTCTCTGCTGGCCCTCCTTCCCTTTTGTCTGCCTCTCTCGCCGTTCGTTTTTGCCCTTTGTATGTTGAGCATTTTCCATCTTGGAAGTTTATATTTTTTTCTCGTACTTTCTGATGTTTCGTGAATAGAAAAAATGTAAAATGTGTGTAGTTGTAAATTTGCATGCTAGTAGTATCTAATTCATGTTAGTTGTATATTTGATTCACATATGCTGGAATTTTAACCATATAGATATTGCATTGCCGAATTTATGCAAGCAGAGTAAAAAGCTCGTTAATTGTATACTGAATGAAAATAAAAACTATTGATATATATATATGTATATACTCGTATATTATATATATATATATATTATATAATTATATATATATATATATATATATATATATATATATATATATATATATATATATATATATATATATATATATATATATATATATATATATATATATATATATATACATACATACAGGGTGTTTTTGAAATTAGAGCCCTCCTCTACAGCATAAACTAAAATTGATATGGACAAAAACAAAAGTAATTCAGAACAGGTATTTATTTAAGTTTCTCTCTGAGTATTTAATATTTTGTGTGGCCTCCATCTGCCTGTACCACAGCCTGCCTTCTTGAGGGGTATGGTTTCAGCAAATTGCAAAAAAGCTGAGACTCAAACTCCATTTCCCTGAGCACTTTGGTCACCTCTCTTCACAGGTCATCGAGGCTTGGTATACCATCATAGTTCACTGTGTGTGCTTCAACACGATCCTTTAAGATACTACCAATGTTTTCACACACATTAAGGTCAGGGGAGTTACCTGGAAATTCACTTGACGAGAAGAAATCGATACCACTGTTTCGAAGCAGCTCCTGTGTCTGAAGAGCCTTGAAACATGGTGCCTTATCATGCAAAAATGTGACTTCTTCAACAGATAACACATTTTCAGGATCTTTGAGGAAAGGAAATACTCCACCAGTAGGCACAGTTTCTCTGAAGTATTGGCCATTCCATGACTGTCCTTTTTCTTTGATGATCCACATTATCCGTTTGGCTGTGAAACAGAGAAAAATTCCCAAACATTCAGGAAATTTCACAACTTGGCGATAGCGCACGTCATCGCTGATATCATCCAAATTTTGCAGCCCAATTGACGTCATTTTTATGATTTGGTTTCCTGACTGTGTAAATGAAGAATTCATCTGATGTGACAACATGGAGAAAGTCAGCTTCATCCCAGTCTTTAAGAAATGAACCACAAAACCATGCACGGTCTTCTCTCTGTTGCTGAGTGATGTTGGGCTTGCTGATAACATTAAATGGCTTGATACCAGATTTTTTCAGCTCACGATATACAGCACTATAGCTTCTCTTCTTTCCCCTTTTTGTTTCTAGTTCAAGCGCCAATTTACGTAAAGACTTTCTTGGTCTACCCACTGCCTCAGCTATGATGTCTTTTGACCCCTGAGAAAGGACTTCAGGCCTTCCAAGATTCTCACTCTTTTTGCAATGACTGTCATATGGATTTTTGTTCCAGTTTCTTTTAACAAGGGATTCATCTCTTTTAATGCATTTAGCTATCCAGGAACATGAAATGAAGGATGCGCTAGCATCCCTGACCTCTCTGAAGATTATGGCCCAGATTCGGTCAACCCATCTGATTTCCTCCGAGTCGTTAGCCATGGCTGTATCTAACTCTGTCACTCAGTCTGAAAATACAAGAAATGTAAAATGAAAAATAGCTTAATAGAAACTTAAAATAATGTACTTGGAGATAGGCTATAGCAGAAAACTTCATAACTTTCCATTTGTTCTGTGGAGGGGGGCCCCTCTAATTTCGAAACACCCAGTATATATATATATATATATATATATATATATATATATATATATATATATATATATATATATATATATATATATATATATATATATATATACATGTAAAGCTATATGAGGAACGCCAATTTTCATCTTTTATACCCTTGAAGGAGATAGATAATTTAGTATTGTTATTGTTATAATTGTTGTTTTATTGTTTTTTTTATTATTCGAAATTATCACGCATTCTTACAGAATACAAGTCTAAAATTATACCGGTGTGTGACATACAGTAAGTGACAGCGGAGAGAAGAAAATAAATGCATAATAATAAAGATAAATCAAACATATAGATAAATGCGTAGGCTACAAGTCGAAAAACTAAGGCGCTGATGCATGATGCTTCAAGGAGCTTTTAAATTTACTGTATCGGTATAAATAATACGTCCAGGAAGAATGAAAGGCTTGTGTTACTTGGTAGAGTGACAAGGTGGCACCTCAACAGAATGTGGATGCCGATAGTCTGCAGAGCGAGTTATACGCTCTAATTTTTGAGGTATATACAGGCGCTAAGGGTACCAATGAAAGATATGAAAAATGGCAGCATAGGATACCTTTGGACGATGACATTTCAGCTCTGCGACTGGTATGAAGAAATTCAACAGTTTCTTGAGGAACTAATGTTGGGTCGTCCACTGACCCATGTCATTGGAGGAACAAGATCCTTTGAGTTGGACTACGTCGCTGGGCGCAGTGAAACTGCTAGACTTGGGTAGTACCGATTCGCAACCTGCAATGGAAACGCTGGATTTGTCACACCTCTCCCCTGCATTTTCAATACACATAGCATGGGTGGTGGTATCTTTCCTTCGCCTCCACAAGGGCATGGCGTCTCAAAACAATGAACTAGACCTGCTTCTGTGCCCAGAAAAAAAATTGCAGCTAAGAATTATAGATGAAAGTTGCCGGTTACTGAAATTAGGTTTGGAGAGAAGTTTGGGAAATCACCTCCCTTAGAATATTGTGTCTTGTGGGCACATGCGTTAGCCAAAATTGGTAAAAATGCAAATATACCGGTGTTGTAACTGTAATATGAATGAGAGTGGAGGTAAAATACGCAAAAGGAAAAGTGAAAAGATAA
Source organism: Macrobrachium rosenbergii (assembly GCF_040412425.1). NCBI lineage: Eukaryota > Metazoa > Arthropoda > Malacostraca > Decapoda > Palaemonidae > Macrobrachium > Macrobrachium rosenbergii. Next base: position 24,341,699 of record NC_089743.1, on the reverse strand, counting down.
AGGGGCAAGACGTAGGTTTTTTTTTTTTACCTCAGTCTGAACTCATCTACACAACCACGATTTATTTCAGAGCTAGAATCTTTTAGTAAAGAATCGCTGTATCAGTCTTAGTTTTTCTCCATTTTTTATTACCATTTCTTTATTATTCTGTTACGTTTGCTCTATGATTCATGGACTTTGTACTTTCTTTTTTACGAAAATTTCGTTTAGGCCCTATGATACAAAGTTCATATGAATCAATGGACAGAATAATAAACAGACAAACAAGAAAATAGTGGATAACAGAATGGTAACTCGAAATTACTGTAAGGAACTTATATTGCATAGAAGTTAAAATAAAGAAAGAAAAATATAATGAAAAAGGGGAGCGGAAGTGATTGCAAGACATAACATTTCGTGTTAAAGGGCAAAATTTGAAGAACTGAATTCAGCACACTATATGGAGCAGAAAGGAAACAAAGACGCAAAAAAAAAAAATGTGCGTCTGTACGTTAGGTAACCAGAAGAACCCACATTCGTTATATAACAAAATAGGTGACAAATAACTATGTAATTAAAAGTGGCGTATGAGCACCAGTGAGACATAAATATCAATTAGTTTAATTTTGGGCAAGATACCACGTAGGTCTGTTGCGCAACCTGGAAAAACTTTAGGTTGATAGTGAACTTTTAGGTAATGCTGTACCTCTGAATAAAAAGTGCTTGAGAGATTTTCTTCCAAATACATTTAAGTCCCTTTCCAGCTACTTTAATGTAAAATCAAACACAGCTGAGACCTACAATATATTCATTGTTCAGTTCTTAGTTTTTGATGCGGTTTTGATTGGCAGTTAATGCAATGATCTGTTCACGTGTTGATAATTACTAGCAGTTAATCTAATTTCTTCCTTTCTGGCTAATCAGTGGCGATAAGATCATTGCACCGTTCGTCATGCGCGCAGACTCAGTAAGATGCCTGTAAGTGAAATATAGATATATAATATCCTCCAAAAATATCAGCTTGAGTTTTATCATTTTTAAGACATCGTCACTAGAACCATTTTTTAGATACACTATTCAGCTAGATCCTATTGTCATTTTTCGGTTAATCTTGAATGAGTGACATTTGAAAAGATTGTATAATGCAAGCTGTGCTCTCTGAGAATCTTTAATCATGCACAGATGAATAACAAGAATCCCTTGTAAAATTCAGAACTGTGACTTAAAATGACGGAGATATTGAATATGAGACAAACGTTAACTTTGATCATGAATAATATAACAATAAAGAAGATGGATTTTACAGTGTCAACTTAAATGTCTTTCAACACAAGATATTTTCCTAATTCCTGGACCTTTGCACATCAGGAGTTTTACTAGCGTAATAGCTGACGGGCATGACTTGCATAAACCTGAGACTAGCACATCGCCATTGTCTTTGGAACTTCGGGCGCCATGGCCATAACACAATTGAAAACAGATCATAACGGAAAGCAAAAGTATTTACGGCTTAAGAAGAGACGAAGTCGACGAGTCGTTGGGACCTCCCCTCAGTCTCCTTGCGGTTAAATCGATGGGTCGGTCCAGATACATCTTGGTCTTGTAAGGAATCTCATTCCCTCAGGTAGTGTGGCCCTCTGGTTTTTTGACACCCTGGCCTTCACCTGATTGGCAGGACCCGACTTTTTGTAATACTAGAAAAATGCCAGGGGCCCTATGCCTCAGCTATTACCATGTGCCAGATATTTTCGTTCGCCCTCCAGGCCTCTGGCATGTAACAGTGTTTCTATCAATGACTGTACGGGGTCTCTGTTCATTTACCTGTAGTAGGAGACGAGTATGAAATGTCAAAGATTATTCCTCATGAAACATCATGAATGAAGAGAAAGTGGTATTCTCAGCTGCCTTTCAGCCAAAACTTCTCCCGAAGGAATTATGAAGAAATTCGAAGTCTAACCACCGATGCTGGCCTAGTAAATACAATATGAATATTTATTTAGTACCAAAATACTCTTTTATTTCTCTTGGTATCTAGGCAAAGATACTTTTGGAAACGCTATAACAGTGCATCTGCATCGTTACACACACACACACACATATATATATATATATATATATATATATATATATATATATATATATATATATATATATATATATATATATATATATATATATATATTTATATGTATGTATATGTATATATATGTGTGTGTGTATTATACACACCTAAATTTCTAGGACAGATGTGTCCTCAGAGGAAATTCTTGTTGAACTCAACTACATTAGAAGCTTTCACGGTTTTAGGTGTGGTATTTGTTATTCTGAAAAATACTTTTCATTGTTATTAGAGAAGGGCTGAATGAAATTTATGCAGTCATAAATACTAAGAAAAACTGGTGTGATATTATCTCCCTGTGGAACAAACATAACAAACATCTCATGTAAATTTTATGACCGGAATTGCCACTGGTACTCCTGCTGGTATAGCTGGTGTAGCTCACGGTAAAGATGTTGCGCCGTTTGCCGTTAGTGTATTTTTGTTCGAGTAACAGTGTACTGTACAGATACTGATGACTTCTCCACCTTACTTGGAGTTTTTCGCTTCTTTTTGAGTCTTAGTTTTATGGTACTGACTGCTTCTCGTGGCTAAGAATGATGACGTAAGGCTGGGGAAAAGGGACCTGGACCAGCCAACCTGCCCTAATCAGTGACCTAATTTTTCATTGGTTGATGTGATGATCCTAGGAGGAGCAACGCACACTTTGGGATCAAACACCCCCTTCAAGATCAGCAGGCCCTTCAGGAGCAGCACGCCTCTCAGCCCCGCCAACTTGACCCAACTGCCTACCATCAACTCCTTGTCATCACCCAGCCAGCTAATCAACATCCGTGACCAGTCGGTAGAGCAGCAGCAAGGATGGGAAGAGCATTCTACATTCTCACTGTCACTGCTGAATCGCAGATGAACCCGCTGTGCAGAAAACTTCCACGACATTATCCATTCATACACCTGCAGAGAA